>NC_056743.1:1404153134-1404230634 GCF_019279795.1 Protopterus annectens | reverse complement strand
AACCTTCCACGGAAGGCACACACATGCACACACACTCATGCCCAGGGCCAATTTAGATTGTCCAATCCACCTACAGCATGTCTTTGGGATGTGGGAGGAAACCGGAGCACCCAGAGGAAACCCACATGACCACAGGGAGGACATGCAGACTCTGCACAGAAGGCACCCCAGTTGAGGATTGAACCGGGGAACCACTTGCTGTGAGGTGACAATGCTAACCGCTGCACCACCGTGGCTGCCCAACAATCATCTCTAATAGTTTGATTAATTGACATAAAAGTTGCATTACACTAAACTTCCAATAGTTTAAACAATTTGTTTAGCTTCCATATAGATGTGTTAGTGTGATAAACTAGTAATATACGTGCCCCAGATGTGACATCATCACCCAAATCCATACATGGAAGTCCCTTAAAAGCTATATATCCTAAGTCATGATGGTCAATCCACAATGTATTTATCCTTCCAAATGGATTTTTTAGCAGTCTGAATGTCTGTGCTCATCATATGGTGCTAATCTTCATTTTTATGTCTGTTCATGTGTGATTCAAATGGTAGGTTAGACATAAGCAAGAAAAACAACTACCAGTCCAGACATTTGGCAAACATCTCTTAAGTTTTTGTCCCACATTCAAAATAGGTGCTGGATTGGTAGGTAACAGAAACAATACCAGAGATACGGAGAAAATACTGGCCAAAGGTTTCTTCATTGCTGGATAGATTATACAGTCTACTGGTGCAGATATTGAGCTCTGTGAGAGGTTTATGTTTGCCTGTCAAACTTTGGAGGCAGCAATGTCCCATGATATTTTTGTTGCAGACATTGTCCCACTTGACTCTCTAGTTCATCTAGGACATTGAAGAATTAAATTGTGTCACTTTTATTGTAGTTCACAATGTTTTATCTCAGAGAAGATTTATTACTGGGATCCCACCAAATGCTGGGGGTATGAGAACAATGTTAAACTCATCTGCATAAGTTTTCAAAATTGCAAAAAAATGTTATATTTGTGATACCATTCTCACTTCAAAGTTGCAGAAAGGAAAAGAATAGCGCCCACAATATCTGATGAGAAAAGAAACAAACTACAGTAGCAGAATGAGTATTATTACTCAAGAGGAAAAGCTGTGAGGCTGTAATGGTTGTTCAACAAGTATCCAAGGGGGACGAATTGTCCTAGTCTGCCATTGACTGCTATTGTCCCCAAATATGTTGCAGCTAGCCATGCAAGGCATAATGATTCAGACAAGTGGTATCTGATCACTTGACTAATATCATGAATCTGAAACTGATCCTAAGTCACCAGGCTCATTGAGTGATGCTGTCTAAACAGGCTCACGGCCACAAGTTTCTTTAGGTGCCATGATGTGAGTCTCTCACGTAAGTTCAACAGGTGACTCCAGGGTTGTCTATGGTTGGTATAGCAGAAGTGCTTGGTTGTTGTCCCTCTGCCATGGTTGTTGGTCTGGATGATTATTATTCTAGTTATGGTGGTTGTAATGGCTCTTTCCCACCTGTATGGAGCTTTCTGACATGTGCAACAAGGATACAGGTGGGCATTTTGTCACATCTGATGGTGATGGTTATTGTAAGGATGACCAAAAAAGGGGCCTTTCCAACTGGTCTGGAGAGCATGCTTGAATATAGATCAAATTGCCAGGCTTGATTTTGTGGCAGAGGATGAAATCTGGCTGCTATTGGGCTGCTGCAACCTATGTGTGGTAGCACTGCAGAACAGAAACAGGTTGTTTACAAGACAAATAGCTTCAGCAGTATTCTGAAATTCCAGATTTGTAGGGAGTGGTGCCGCTGGCATCATCATAGGAATTACCATGAGGACTTTATTGGAGAGTACCTTCTGGAAGAACTTATTGTACTTTGAATACTAAATAGCACTACAGGCAAGGCATTCAACCACTTGAGGTCAGTCTCTTCACATAGTTTTGGTAATGTAGTTTTATGGATCATCATAATGTTCATCCAGGCCTGATACTTGGGGGATTCTGTGCGTAATCATACTAAATAGTCACATTTGATACTTTATACATTTGCTGCATGATCTGACTTGTGAAGTGGGTACCCCTATCAGATCGGATACAGCAAAGGATACCAACCCAGGAATCATTTCCTTCTTTCTTTGTGACTATTATTGCATTATTTTTTGAGCATGGGTCAGCTTCTACCCACCAAGAAAACACATCTACACTAATTAACACATAACAAACAGTTTGACATTGGGGTAGACTTTGGTAATGATTAAATGGTGGCCAATGTGCTTCCTGAAACATGTTTTATGCATATCACATATTATTTTATAAGGTGCTGAGTGATTTAAAAAAAACATAAGAGACATACCAGTCAGTAACAATATGTATGGCATTCTTGCCCAAATGAGCTAGCAAGTGATAATGAAAGAAAATGAGGTAAAAATGCAGCTTGCAGGTCTTCCATTGGGATGGCACCAGAGTGAGTCCAGTGAATGGCAGCAGCCATCATATAACTGCATTACTATTTCAGACTCTTCAGCTTGGTTTTGAAAATGCAAAATTTACTGTAATGATACAGAAAATCAGTGTGAAATGGCTGCAAAAGGAAGCCTGAACAAGATCATATAATACAGTCTGTTTAGACACCAAGTTTGCAAATGTGCCCACTCTAGTTATAAACGAATCATTTGGGTGACACATTTTATCACATTTCTATAGAAAGTAAGAGAGAGTCAAATATTGGTTGAAAACATATGCATTCTTTATCACACAACCTGCTGAAGTCAAATATCACTGCTACTTCCATATAGTCCCAAAAGCATGCACTACCCTGTATGCATATATAGAATCTCTGAAAAATATTCTGTTTTCCTTTTGGCTAACTTATAAGCTTCTGTGACAGTTACTAGTTCTGCAACTTGTGTTTCATTATTTCCAGTTATTTGCTTAGTTAATAAAAGTCAATAAGTAATAATCCTTCTAATACTCAAATGGCCATATCGTCAAATTTCATTTTTGATAGACAAAATTTGTAAAAATGAAATACCAAAATGACAATTTTTCCCAGAGCAAGTAAACACTTGCCCAACATGCTCTTTTCTACACCTCATCCCGGAATTGGTCTATATAGTTGGGGGGGGCATACCCCTCCACCTAGCTGGGTTTTATTTACTCTGGTGTGTACTTCATTGAAATTTGGGCAAGTGTTTACATGTCCTGGGAAAAATTCACCATGATTCTCATCTCACAAATATGAAATTTGATGATATGGCCGTTCGAGTAATAGAAGTAGATCCCTGAAATAATGCCAAACAAAAAACGGCTGTAGCTAAAACCAAGGTGCACAAAATCAAAAACTAAGGATAAACAACAATGCACCAAGGTAACACACAATAGCATCTTTACTAAAATAAAAATTAATTTAATGACAAGAGAAAACAGATGAAAGTGCTTTCACAACACTCAGTTGCTTCTTCTGACAAAATGTTGAGACTGCTCATAACTTAAATACTCTTGAAACCAATTAGCATAATTAATGATGTCATACCTAAAGAAGCATTTAAAAACACATACAAAAAAGTGAACATAAGTCGATTTAACATAAATACATAGCATGGACGTCTACCAAACATATAAAAAATAACATATAAGATTAATTTATAACAGCCAATAATAAATATATGTAAAACTATTTGTGTTTAAGACGTCTGGCTTTCAAAAAAGGAACCAGAGATGTAGTGCCATTAAGACCTGGATATTTATCTGCGTTAAGTTTCATTATCCATTTTTGTTCACAACCTTCAGTAATGTTTTCTATAGCCCCTCCTCTCAAATTTTTACATATCTGTTGTAAAACAAAAAACTGAAAGGAATGTGAAGGATCTGTGTTCATGACATGGTTAGCGAGTGCATTTGTATGTTTATTATTCCTGATATCACGAAGATGCTCTAAAATTCTGTCTTTGAAGGGTCTATTAGTCTTACCAACATAAAAAACAGGACATCTCTTGCAGAAACCATAATAAACAACATCAGTACTTTTATAATCAGCATATGTGTAAGAATACAGATGAAACTGTTTTGTTGGATGAATATATGTATTTGTACTATAAATATAAAACAGTTTAAGAAACTTCTCTGTGTGGAAGATTTTCAGTCCATATATTTCTAGTTAATCACTGTATATTAATCAGATCAGACAATAGTAGCGAACGTAAACTCGTCAAGTCAAAAAGTAATAATAGAAAATATATAATTCTACAGCATTACTAAGTATTCGAAAGTAATCCAAGCAAAGCAGGCAGTCTGTTTCCAGTCGAAAATCCTTTATTAAGTACAGACAAGCGATCCAAGTAAAACAAAAATAGAGTAATAATTTCCTCACAAGCTTTCTAAATATATATATACTTTTTATCAGGCATGGGAGTGGTTTATTGTGCTGTAAAACAAAGTGTTATTGGTACACATGTTAAATTCACATCCCTTCCCCCATCAGTGTGACATTTGAGCTGGTCCTGCCCTACCTAGTAGCTGTCATAATAATATATAGCCCTAATGTACTTTAATGGTACATCTTATTTAACCAAATTATTAAGTCTGTGATTTTATGCAAGGCAATATACTACATGGCTGGAAATATATCAACCTTAGTTCATTTTGCGATCAAAAATTATATATAAATATACACATATACGTTTTGCATGTAAAAATCAGTTTCTATTTTCATAACCTATTGTTAACAAAGATCGCTTTCATCCTTCTAGACTTCTTCAGGTCTGTGTACAAGAACCCTAAAAACCTATATAATTGTATAATTAGTTAGTATTGTTATTACCATCATTTTGAATAAAGTGGAAAAAAGAGAACCAGAAAAAAAAAAAAAAAAAAATATATGTATGATGATGGAAACAAAATATACACTTAAATTTCAAATGATTTAAAATGGTATTTAAAACCAATTTGTAGAAAAAAATAAAATAAAATAAAACAACAATTAATCATGTAAACAATGTGGCAATTTTCTAAGTTCCAGTGCACTTTTAATTGAACAGTAGTAGTTTAGTCCAGGCTTTCTAAAAGAGTTCAGCTTTAATTGCCACATGAGTTCCTGTTTCTCCAGAATATTCGGGATGTCTCCTTCAAGATCACCCATGTCTATGTGATCCAGGATCTGGAACTTAAAACCTGTGTGCCTTTTATGAAGAGAAAGGTGTTTGGCTAGTGCATTATTTTTACATCCAGAGCGGATTTCTGACAGATGACATGAAATCCTTCGCTTGAGTTTATTTACAGTCTTGCCCACATAGAATGCATCACATTCATTGCACTGTGCCCTGTAAATTACTTTTTTAGTGTTACAGTCACCCCTGCACTGGTTTTAATGATCTTCTTTAAATAAAGGCAATAAAAACTATCACCTTGCTGTATAAATATACAAAATGTACAATTAGTTTCACATCTTTTAGTGCTTTTCTCACATGGTCTAGGTTTAAATTCAGCAAAACTTCTAATATTCCTGGCCTTCCTATAAACAAATGATGGGGCTTCACCAAAGATGTTAATCAGAAAAGGGTTTCCTGTGACAATGTCCCAGTTTTCTTCAATAATATTTTTGATACTCTGATAATCCAAAGTGTATGTCAGGATGCAGCTATTTTTGCATTTGTTATTCTCTGTGGAATTACTTAACATTTTTCTACTGGGGAGGTTGAGTGAAGGTGCTTCAGTCCTTTTCAGTTCTATAATGGGTTCCAGGATGTTTTTTAACATCTGACTTTCATAGCCTTGCACTAGAAAATCACTCTCTAAGTTGTTCAGGTTTCTCAAAAATGGTTCCATCTCTGTGGCAATTCGAGCTAATCTATAGCCTTGGGACTTCACTACATTATACTTGGTTTTTGTAGGATGTAGACTTTTACTGTGGAGTAATAAGTTAACCCTCGTTGGTTTTCTGAATAGATCAGTGGTGATTCTGTTATTGTTGATGTCCTTGGAAATCTGCATATCTAAGAAAGTGGTTGAAGTACAGCTATGGGAACAGGTAAACTTCAGGAAGGGGGTTGTTTGATTGAGGTAAGTGATAAAATCTCCAAGCTGCAAGGTGTCACCTTCCCACACAATAAAGACATTGTCAATACAACATAAATAGCATGTGATATGCTGCATGTAGTCTGTGTTGTTTAACACAAAGTCCTCCTCCCATTTGCCCAGGGCTATGTTAGCTATGCTGGGAGCCATGGCAGCCCCCATTGCTATACCAGTTTTTTGTTTGTAGTGTTTGCCATTGAAAGTAAAGAAATTGAAGTCCAGTACAAGATTAATGAGCTTGCTTAACTTTTGCAGTTGTGCCTGTGTACCCTGATTATGTTTCTTAAAAGACTCCATAGCTGCTGTTATACAGTAATTGTGAGGGAGCACTGTGTACAAGGATTCCACATCAATAGTTACCAAAATACTGTCAGCTTCCACTGTAATGTTTTTTATTTTCTTCAAAAAATCCTTGAATCTCTTATGTATGACTTATTCTTTTCTGCTAGAGGTTTCAGCAAGTAATCAAGGTAAATGGCTGTGGCTTCAGTAAGGGAACCTCCACTTGCTACCACTGGTCTATAAGGTGGGTCTTCTCTGTTCTTGTGTGGCTTTGGTATTCCAAAAAAGTAAGGTAAACGTGGGCATGGGCTCCATAAATAATTATAAAGATTTTCAGTGATGAGTTTTTCTTCCCATAATGTGGCGAGATTAGTGTTCCATAAATCATATGGTCTTTTTATGACATCCATGGTAAATAACTCATAAAATCTGTTATCCTCCAGCATGTTCTCTATCTTTTGGTTGTAGCTAGTGGTATCAGTCACAAGTATACCTCCTCCCTTGCCTGCCTTCATTACACGCCTGGATTTATCATTGCCTAGCTCAAGCAATGCTTTTCTTTCTCCCTGTGTTAAGTTATAAAGTTTTTTCTTTGGAGGTTTTTTAAGCAGTTTCCTGATATCCATCTCACATTTCACTTTGAAAGCAGCTAGTGTTTGATTATAGAACTGAAAAGGACTGAAGCACCTTCACTCAACCTCCGCAGTAGAAAAATGTTAAGTAATCCCACAGAGAATAACAAATGCAAAAATAGCTGCATCCTGACATACACTTTGGATTATCAGAGTATCAAAAATATTATTGAAGAAAACTGGGACATTGTCACAGGAAACCCTTTTCTGATTAACATCTTAGGTGAAGCCTCATCATTTGTTTATAGGAAGGCCAGGAATATTAGAAGTTTTGTTGAATTTAAACCTAGACCATGTGAGAAAAGCACTAAAAGATGTGAAACTAATTATACATTTTGTATATTTATACAGCAAGGTGATAGTTTTTATTGCCCTTATTTAAAGAAGATCATTAAAACCAGTGCAAGGGGTGACTGTAACACTAAAAAAGTAATTTACAGGACACAGTGCAATGAATGTGATGCATTCTATGTGGGCAAGACTGTAAATAAACTCAAGCGAAGGATTTCATGTCATCTGTCAGAAATCCGCTCTGGATGTAAAAATAATGCACTAGCCAAACACCTTTCTCTTCATAAAAGACACACAGGTTTTAAGTTCCAGATCCTGGATCACATAGACATGGGTGATCTTGAAGGAGACATCCCGAATATTCTGGAGAAACAGGAACTCATGTGGCAATTAAAGCTGAACAATTTTAGAAAGCCTGGACTAAACTACTACTGTTCAATTAAAAGTGCACTGAAACTTAGAAAATTGCCACATTGTTTACATGATTAATTGTTATTTTTTTATTTATTTTTTTTCTACAAATTGGTTTTAAATACCATTTTAAATCATTTGAAATTTAAGTGTATATTTTGTTTCCATCATCATACATATATTTTTTAGGTTCTCTTTTTTCCACTTTATTCAAAATGATGGTAATAACAATACTAACTAATTATACAATTATATAGGTTTTTAGGGTTCTTGTACACAGACCTGAAGAAGTCTAGAAGGATGAAAGTGATCTTTGTTAACAATAGGTTATGAAAATAGAAACTGATTTTTACATGCAAAATGTATATGTGTATATTTATATATAATTTTGATCGCAAAATGAACTAAGGTTGATATATTTCCAGCCATGTAGTATATTGCCTTGTATAAAATCACAGACTTAATAATTTGGTTAAATAAGATGTACCATTAAAGTACATTAGGGCTATATATTATTATGACAGCTACTAGGTAGGGCAGGACCAGCTCGAATGTCACACTGATGGGGGAAGGGATGTGAATTTAACATGTGTACCAATAACACTTTGTTTTACAGCACAATAAACCACTCCCATGCCTGATAAAAAGTATATATATATTTAGAAAGCTTGTGAGGAAATTATTACTCTATTTTTGTTTTACTTGGATCACTTGTCTGTGTACTTAATAAAGGATTTTCAACTGGAAACAGACTGCCTGCCTTGCTTGGATTACTTTTGAATACTTAGTAATGCTGTAGAATTATATATTTTCTATTATTACTTTTTGACTTGATGAGTTTATGTTCGCTACTTCTACTACTATTGTCTGATCTGATTAATATACAGTGATTAACTAGAAATATATGGGTTGAAAATCTTCCACACAGAGAAGTTTCTTACACTGTTTCGTTTTTAGAACCCACTACACTTTAATGGGTTGTTTTGAGACTTCGGGGATACCACAGAGATTACTTGTTTTTTGTACTATAAATATAAGGACATGCACTACATGACCTACATGGGTATGTACCCTGACATGTGGAGAGAGAATTAAGCTTGTGTGTTTCTCTGTTGCAGAGATGTTGTTTGAGTGATTTATTGTTCCTGAAACTAAATTGTGGAATACTTGCAGTGATAGCATTTAGATTAGGTACCTCTTGCAGAAGGTGCCAGTGTTTCTTAACAACATCAATATATTGTTTTATATTGCTAGCAAACTGAAACACTACTCTAAACTCATTAGTAGGCAGGGTACCATTGCTGATAGTAACAGAATTATTTGCAACTGGGTTAAAATAAGGTCTGCATTTAGTATGCCTCAATTTCCAGGCGTCAGAGATTGTTTTATCAATCTCAGCAATATGGTAGCCTCTTTGCAAAAAATCACATTTGAGACTATTAAGTGCTGCATGTGCGTCCTCATCATTATTATGTAATCTCAGGGTCCTGAACACTTGCCCTTTTAGTACATTTCTTGGAATATGTCTGGGGTGCATACTTGTTTTATGTAGGTATATATTTTTTCTAGTAGGTTTGTGGAAAACTTGGCTCCTTAGATTATTCAAGTCAGATTTAGTCAAATGCACATCAAGAAAATCAATGTTGTCAGTTCCATAACATAAAAACGTCATCCACAATCCGTACATACCATAATACATGTTCTATAAAAGGATTTTTGTTGGAAAGAACAAATGTCTCTTCTCAACAAACTAAGGCTAGGTTGGCGTAGCTGTTGGCACAAGGAGTGTCCATGGCCATGCCAACCTTTTGCAAAAAGAATTGTTCCTGAAATGTCACAACATTGTTTTCCAATATGATTTCTAGCAAGCTGCATATTAGTTGGACTTTGTTGTTTGTAAAGCACCTATTAGTTGTAAGAAATTCTCTAATCATTTCCGTGCCCCATAAATTAGGAATGCTGGAAAACAAAGACTCTATATCCATAGTAATTAATACAAAATCCATATATATTTCAATTCTAACCATTCTATTATATAGTCTTTCAAGAAACATCTTGGTATCTCTTAAGATGGTATGACAACTCTCCAACAAACCATGTAAAGTATCCTCAACAAATATGGAAAGGGGCTCGGTGCACCAGCCGGCCCCCGATACTATAGGTCGCATGGGTGGTAAAGTCAGGTCTTTATGGATCTTCGGTAAACCATAAATTTCAGGAACAATTGGTTTTAAAATATTAAAATATTTAAACAATGACTCATCTATTAATCCTGTGATGAGTAAATCAAAAAGTAAAAATGAGATTTTACCAATAATAGCATTAACTGTAACTTTAGAAATAGGTAAATATGTATCATTATTTAATAATAATTTGTGCATTTGCTGTATATACAACTGGTTGTCCAAAAGGACAATACCACCTCCCTTATCAGCCTGTTTGATAACCAGGGAATGTAGGTTCTTCAATTCATGCAACGCTCTTTGTTCATTAACAGTTAAATTGCTAAAATGATAGTTACTGAAATCATACTCATTAATATCTCTAAAAGCCATCTCACACATGTCAATAAACCTCTGAATACTAGGTGGAATATTAGGAATAAAACTACTAGGATGTTTATACATATTACTCACATTCACTGTATTGTTAGGAAACAAAGATTTTAAAGATAAGTTTCTTCCCAACAACTTTAAATCCTTTATCATTTCTGTTAAATCAGCCTTTTTCACAGGTATAAATGACAGGCCTTTGTTAAGCAAGTTTATCTGGTCATCACTCAATTCAAATGAAGAAATATTAACAACAAGACCTGTATTTATGTTCGTCTCCTTTTCAGTGATTGAGTGACCCCTTCTGTTTGGTTTATCCTGGATAAATATCCCTTGTTGTTCTGGCTTCTTATACGATTCCTGAATGGTAGAGGTGCCTTCAGGGAGAAGTCGTTTTTGTTGTTGGTATCTAAAAAAACACTGTCAATGCTCCTGGATGCATGAGTATCTTGTTCGGTTGTTGTGGACGTGATATAGGTGTGCGATATTGTCGAGGATGGCAAAGGACGTGTTCTTTTAGGAATGGCTCCTGTTTCAGCTTTGCTGTATTGCAAAGCGATCATTTCAGTAATTTCAGCCACCAAGGGCTGTGTAGCGAACGCTACAGAAGCAACGTTCGAGTCAGCTTGTGTGCCAATGAATTCTATGTGCGGGGAAACGGAAGTGCTATCAGTAACAGTCTCAGGCCGATTGCTCTCAGTTAAAGTAGTAGGGTGCATATTTTTTGTAGTTACTGAAGCATTTGAGGAAACGGTCCCTGAAGCTGTCTACTTATGTTCTCTCTGGGCCATGAAAAAACATTGTTAGTGGTGAAATCCCATTTATCTCGATTAAGTTTAGAGAGTTTAGTATTTTGAAGTCTTTTCTCATATATAATAATACTCTCCTGAAGTTCACTCATTTTATTAAAAGTAATATCATTGGAGAAGTTCTCATTAATGTTTGATTCCAAAGCAATAATCTCTGTTTAAGTTCAAGTTCAATGGGAGAAAAAAAGTCCAATAGTAATTCCATGTATTTTGAACTAAATTGTAAATTCAGTTCCTGCCATTTACGTAAAAGAACTGGATAGGCATCCCCATAAGTGGGCATGTTTAGAACTCTAAGTCCACGAGGGATAATCTTGGATTCTAATGAGGCTTGTAAGTGTAAGCACTGCCACTGCAGCCTCTTATATTTATACATCAAGTTTTCCAAGTTCTTCTACTGTGCAAGAAATTCAGGTAAATGTTGAGAGTTGATATTTTCTGGCTGGTTAGCATGTATATCCACATTCAAAAGTGGATTGACTGGTACATCCAAAATTCTTAAGAAACACTGGTGGTAACCATTAGTAGGTATTCCCGTAGTTATGCCAGTAGGTGTATCCTCCATGGACGCGTGTGCCCTTTAGCCAAATAAAAACAAATAATAATGCCAAACAAAAAACGGCTGTACGTAAAACCAAGGTGCACAAAATCAAAAACTAAGGATTAACAACAATGCACCAAGGTAACACACAATAGCGTCTTTACTAAAATAAAAATGAATTTAATGACAAGAGAAAACAGAGGTAAGCGCTTTCGCAACACTCAGTTGCTTCTTCAGACAAAATGTTGAGACTGCTCATAGCTTAAATACTCTTGAAACCAATTAGCATAATTAATTATGTCATACCTAAAGAAGCATATAAAACACATGCAAAAAAGTGAACATAAGTCGATTTAACATAAATACATAGCATGGATAGCACGGTTGATTGTGATGTTCTAACCGACTCTGAGGATGCCTTTTTAGGTGAAAGCGCTTAGTCGGTGGACATATTTGTGAATAAATTCTCCTAGTTTTTCATTGTTGGTCCTTGATTCAGGTTCCTGTTGTTGCCTTTTGATCATTTTTTGCAATACATAGCATGGACCTCTACCAAGCATATAAAAAATAACATATAAGATTAATTTATAAAAGGCAATAATAAATATATGTAAAACCATTTGTGTTTAAGACGTCTGGCTTTCAAAAAAGGAACCAGAGATGTGGTGCCATTAAGACCTGGATATTTATCTGCGTTAAGTTTCATTATCCATTTTTGTTCACAACTTTCAGTAATGTTTTCTATAGGCCCTCCTCTCAAATTTTTACGTATCTGTTGTATAACAAAAAACTGAAAGGTATTTATGTTAAATCGAGTTATGTTCACTTTTTTGTATGTGTTTTTAAATGCTTCTTTAGGTATGACATCATTAATTATGCTAATTGGTTTCAAGAGTATTTAAGCTATGAGCAGTCTCAACATTTTGTCTGAAGAAGCAACTGAGTGTTGTGAAAGCGCTTACCTCTCTTTTCTCTTGTCATTAAATTAATTTTTATTTTAGTAAAGACGCTATTGTGTGTTACCTTGGTGCATTGTTGTTTATCCTTAGATCCCTGAAATGCTGCCTTGGGCAAACTATCTTATCTTTACATAAAGGATCAGTCTACAAACAGAAGCAGATCTGAATTTTGTAGACAAGTATTTCATAGGTCTGATTTAGCAGAAAACACATGGATAACAACAAATACACAATTCTGAGGCTCTTCCCTCATCTTCAGTTAAAGATGTGAGATTTAATGGTAGATAGCTAATAATTTTTAATTATGAATTATTTAGCAAAGTAAGTTTATACTTAGCTATAAAGCTGACAAATACTGAATTTTCATTCTTCCCAACAGTACTTCTCCAGAATATAGAACTGCAAGACAAGTTTCAACCCCAGGTGTAAGTGTAGAAGCCATGTCTGTTAGTCTAACCTAGAACCCATGCCATGGCCAGAACAATGCCAGCACCCACTTGATCTAAAGGGTTCCTATTAGAATGACAAAAACGCATTTTGTTGAATGCATTTTCATTGACACTTAAAGAGCGAACAGGCAAAACAGCGAAGTGGCTGTTAAGCAAACTCTTTCCCTGGAAAAGAAGTCGCTTGACCGCTTAATTGCTTTGCCGTGTTCTACACTGTAGTGTGGTCTCAGGGATTCCCTTATCCAGTATAGCTCCTGAGCATGAATGTGCAGCAGTTACTGACCTTAGGGTTAGGGTGTGGGTTAAGGTAAGTGCATATGTATGAAAGTGTTTACTTTTTTGTTTTATGCGTTAGATGCATGGCTAAGTGCATAGTGTTTTAAGCTGTTTACTTTTGTTTTGGGGGGGGGGGTAGAATTAGGGTTAAGGTAAGTATGTATGTGTTTGGAACTGTTTACATAAATGTGCAACAGTTACTGACCTTAGGGTTAGGGTGCGGGTTAAGGTAAGTGCATATGTTTTAAAATGTTTACTTTTTTTTGTGTTAGATGTATGGTTGAGTTACGTGCATATGTGTTTTCAGCTGTTTACTTTTTTAGGGGGGGTAGAATTAGGGTTAAGGTACATGTGTATGTGTGTGGAACGGTTTACTGTTTTTTTTTGTTTTTGGTTGGAACAGCGATTTCTTTCCCTAGGAAAGAAATCGCTATTCTGAGGTGTCGACATTTTCAGCTTTCGCTGAAAAAGGGTCGATAAAACATTGTTCGCTGTTTTAAGCATTCGATGTTTTAATATAGACCCAATCTAAATTAGTGCTAAAATAAGCAATTGGTCTGAAACCATCTTCCCTGTGTTATGCTAAGAATCCTAATACTACTTTGCTGTGTTCACAACAGAACAAAAAAACAATCTTTTGTATAGTCTGTTAAACCATGGGCAAGAGAGTTAAGGAGTAAACATTTCAAATGGGTGAAAGCTTGTTCTATTGTCCTTGCCATGGCAAGGATTGTGGGATATCCTTATTTAGTAGCTCCAAAAGAGTTTTTACAACTGCAAAATTTGATATCCTTTGACTACAACAGCTTGCTAAGCCATGACATGTACAAAGCTGAGAGTTATGGGTTGTGGCATGGATCTCATAATATCAGACAGAAGAATGTTACATTCTCCTATTAAATTAAATGTCCAAGGTTTTGAACATGTGGTTTCCACAAATGATGTTTTGTTTAGCTTTGTCAGAAGGGAAATTGTGTCTTCCTGACAGTTAAGATGATATAAGTAAATCATCTTTTACTGAACTAGTGTGGATCTGCATGGGGAGTTGGATTTTATCCAACTTTGTTGTCATTTCTCTTGAAAATAGAGTCAATAAGTCTACATGGTTCTGTGGTAGCTTAGTCCAGGTTTATTATTCCCTTCATATGTAAAGTGAAACAAATACTGTATGTCAGGGTGAATGGGGAAAAGAAAATTCTGAGGAAATGCTAATCCATTAGGTGGAACAGAGATAAGAATAGTCACGCGATTTGGCTTTACTGATAAAGTAAGCAAACTGCTGCATTTATAGCTCTTAAATCTTGAACAAAGTGATAGGTTTCTTTTTCTGTTTTTCAGCTAGTAATATAAGAGTATTACAATGACATTTGATTGGTTCTATAATTCGTTGACGTAGTAGTGCTGAAATTATATGTTCAATTCCCTTGTCTGCTTCTACTGAGAGAGGATACTGGGCTACTGGCATGTGGGCTCGTATGGCATTCAAGTCATTGTTGCAGACCCTGCCTCTTTAGTCCTACTTCACTATCATAATGAGGCCACATTTGTGAGGGAATATATTGTAGAAGTCAGTTATCATTAGAAGTGCCTGTAAACTGTTCAGTTTTAAAGGTGGCAAAAAGTGTGTCTTTATCCAGGTGCTCATCACAGAACTGAAATCCCAGAGAAAATGATTAACCCAGAATACTTAAAAAGACTGTATTGTGAGTACATTTTAGGTTCATAGGTTGGTACTAGGCTATCGGCCTTAGGGCCTATACAAGCCTAGCCATAACAATTCCCTGGCTATTTCTTCCCACAGTATTTTAACTTACATAATACATTTCTACCCCATAAATTAAGTGGACAGAATTTTGAGCAATAAATGAGTGATAATCTTCTAAAGAGCTAAGCTGAATAGGTAGTAGAATAGTTTCTGAAGAGTCTAAGGGTACCCCAAAACTCTCACTCGTCTAACAGAATGTTTAGAAAGAGATTTTCAGCATTGGGTGAAGTAATCATGGAGCAAGTGGCTGGTGTATCTATAAGGAATGGAATACTCATATCATGAGCAGTGAATTATATGAACAAGTACTAAAGTAAACAGTTGTGGTTCCAGACACTGGCTTTTCTGTTTATGTTGCTGTGAAGTTGGAGGCTGACAAGCAGCTGTCCAAAATGAAGGCTGCTGCAACTATGTCATTTGTTGAGGGGTAGGGTTGGTGACAAAAGGCTTTGTGTCAGATGGAGGTGAGTTTGCTGGTTCTAAGAAAGAGCAATTGTCATGCCAGTAACCTCCCTGGTTGCAGCTAAACCAAATACTTGCATTCAAATTAAGTCGCATCAGAACCGGTCCCTGATTTTATATGGTAACCCTTGTAGGTATTGCATAGGGCTCAGCTGGAAATGTCTAACTCTGCCTCTTCCTCCCCTGCTCCATTTTATTCTACATCTGTCTTTCCCCAGAGGTTAATCTTGAACGCTGGAGTTGAATATCTATCACTTTTTCCTGTTTTTGTTGTCTTTCTTTATTTGACTATATGGATGACCGCATCCCAAGCTTGATTAACTATTTCATGGAAATTTAAAAACCTCATCCAATTAAGGTAAATCGTTTTTATTTGCTCTCATATGTGGGGCAGTAATCCTTCAATGAAGGCTACAGATAATCCACTGTTAGCCACACCCTCAGCTGGTTCAGGACATACTGAGAAGGAGTCAAATGCATCCATCATGCATTGTAAATAGCTATCTATAGAGTCATTTTCCTTTTGCACAACAACTTTTATTCATGACCATTTGGTTACTGGGACCAAATACATTTATCAGATCTTGCCCCCCCCACCCACACACACACACACACACACACACACACACACACACACACACACATGCACACAAATTTTGCATCTGTGTGTTTTGTATTTCCTTTCTATTTTGGAGGTTTTCCATATTTCCCTGAAAATATATGATGAGATGGGTGCTTTTAATATAGCCCTTAAATCTTTGGTAGTAGGGTCTTGCATTTGGAGATGATCTCCCTCGTCCCCCGGGATTTTAACATATTTTCCATAATGATTTCTAATCCATTTGAGGTAATCAGTTATAGTTCAAATGTCCACTGCAGATCAAGGGTGTACTACATTTATAGCAGGCTCAAGCATTGTTATTTTGGATGACTTCAGGGTTGGGCATTTGTCTTACATTCAGTTTGTCATATTGTTGTCCTTTGATGACAAATCCAAAGTTGCAGGCAAATCATCCTCTAAGTTTCATTTTTTTTGGAAGTGGGGGGCTAGGACCTAGTGATATTCTTCTGAATCTGTTGCTATAGGAAATTGCATGACCAAGTATTTGATATTTTACAAACTTGCTTAGCATTTGTTTTGAGTTGCTTAGATTTTAGTATGCTACCTTTCCCTGTAGAAATCATTTTAAATTTGTTATTTTGCTTTTAGCCTTCTCTACTACTCATGTTATCATTTCATCATGCCTTTATTCTGTTTAAGCTTCTGTTAAAGTGCTTTCAGTTGGGTTTTATGTGTGTGTCCCTCCTTGTCTCCATCTTCAGATTGTGGACCAGGGCGGGTAGTTAAATCAATGTGTGAGTAATGTTTATATGACTTATCATGTGGAGGGGTAATGGAACTGGTGACAGTAGGTGCCAATCATCCTCATCATCAGAAGAATTTTGATATGATAATTTTAATTTTTCTACCTCTTTTATGGGGACACAATCCTTGTAGCTGTCTTGATTTAATTTTAGGATCTCTTGCTGTAAATTGTTTACTGTCACATTAACATCTCTTAACTGATTTCTTAACTTATAGCAATTAGTAATACCGGAAGAATGCCAGGCACCCAGCATTACTGCAGCACAGGTTAAAGC
Organism: Protopterus annectens; assembly: GCF_019279795.1. NCBI lineage: Eukaryota > Metazoa > Chordata > Ceratodontiformes > Protopteridae > Protopterus > Protopterus annectens. The sequence goes on along the minus strand of NC_056743.1, from coordinate 1,404,213,489 downwards.
TGCATTATCCAAGGCCAAGAATACAGCTTCCATGGGACCCAACAATATCCCTGGCTGTGTTCTACATGAACTACAAAGTGAACTGGCACCACATGTGTGCCCTGTTCAATCACAGCCTCTCCACAGGCTTTTTGGCTACAGAATGGTGCAGTGTTACAGTCATCTCTCTCCATAAAGGGGGAGCGACTACAAACCCTGGGAATTATCGCCTCGTTAGCCTGATGAGTCTGATATGTAAGGCTATAGAGCACATCATCCTGGACCTAATTAACAAGGATATAGGGAATCTCCAAACTTTGGTTCCCACTCAATTTGGTTTTGTGAAAGGTAGATCATGCCTGCTCAACCTGGTTGACTTCTTTGAGTCAGTCACCAGAGCTGTGGATGAGAGCAAGGCAGTTCATACAGCCTACCTTGATCTGGCCAAGGCCTTTGATACCATTCCTCACTCAGGAATTATTAACAGACTCACCAAACTAGGCATCAACCCTATAATACTAGGTGGGTTGCAAATTTAGAACCCTCAGTGTGAAAGCAGTAGACTCCAAGTCAGACTACCAACTAGTCACGAGTGGAGTCCCACAGGGATCGGTCCTTGGTCCTTTCCTGTTTGGCATCTACTTCTCAGAAGTCCAGGCAACACAGAGGGACTCTGGCTGACCAAGTTCGCCAATGATTGCAAGTTGGGAGCCATTATTAACTCCCCCAGGTGATGTAGACATCCTACAGAAAAGCCTCACTGAGACAAATGACTGGTATCAAAACCATGACCTTAAGCTTAATGCCAAAAAGTGCATCGTCATTTCCTTTGGGAAAAACTCAGTTCCTCCTAACTACCACATTGATGGTAGCCCACTGAACACTGAAGACATTATAAGAGATCTGGGGACACAGTTTGACAGCAACCTCTCCTTCGACCACCACATTGCCACTGTGGTCAGAAAGTCCTTCTGTGTGGCACATCTCATTACCAAGGGTTTTGCTTCCAGAAAAAAAGACGGCATCATCTCTCTCCACTCTTCCCTCATTAGACCAATCACCAAGTATAATGCCTCATTTGGCATGTACCTCACTAGACACCTGCAACAGCTGGAAAGGCCACAAAAGTACCTCACGAAGAGGATCCTAGGCCTTAAACACATGCCCTACATGGACAGACTAAAAAAACTCCAGCTTTTCTCTGTCTCATATTGTCTATTAAGAGGCGATCTCTGCTTGACTTACAAAGCCATGTCTGACCCGGCCCTGTTAGAAATGTTATACCTTAAGAAATCCCAATCCCTCTGCACTACATGGTCCAGGGACCTCAACCTCATTACCAGAATCAACAGAACATGCTAGAGGGACAGGTTCATAACTCAGAGACTGCCCATGCTCTGAAATAGACTTCCCATATATGTCAAGCAGAGTACCTCACTGGACCTTTTCAAAAGAAATCTTGATGAGTGGATGGGAAATAGAAAGTTCACCCTGGGGATCACTCCAGTGGCTCTACTTGATAGAGGCACCAGGAACTAATGGCAGCATATGCCAGGGCACTTCTATGGGCTAGGCTTGTAAAGGGTTCAGGGCCATTGGCCTAGTACACACCTATGCACCTATGGCATACAGGAGCATTTGGCTTCATTTAGTAGGTGTGCCTTAAGTTGTAGTCCAAATATGACAAGGAGTTGATTTCTTTAAGTTGTGTTAACCCTACTAAGGATATAACATCTAAAGTTATTGCAGTAGTGATCATTCTAACATCTACCGTTTTGGTGCATTTATTTGCACAACTGTACTTTATTCAGCTTCTTTCTGTGCAGCAATATTTGGCCATACTGCCATGCTTTAAGTAGTTATATATTTTGTATTATGTAGCATGCTAGAGCTCCAGACAAATGTACTTGGTTTGCAGAAAATAGCATTATCTCTGACACTAGCTTTTTTTTCCGGAGGCAATTTCATATTTTAAATCACTTGTAAGAAATTTGAGATAATTCTAGAAATCTAGTATTACTGCTTCTTGCTAGTGACAAAAATGTAAGCCCTTACTAACAGATTTAATTTCATTTTCAGACCAAATGATAAAATATTAATAACAAAGAGTAAATGAGAGCAACTTTTTGAATGTATTGATTATTCTCCAGAAGCATTTACTTAAAAAGCAACCAAGTTCTTGCTCATAATTCTAATTATCAGACAGCTTATTTTAAATTGGCTTTCTCCAGAAATATATGTAGCATTCTTCTTCTTCTGGCTTTTTTCCCGGTTAGGGGTCGCCACAGTGGATCACCTGTCTACTCATGACTGGCAGTAGAGTTTTATGGAGTCAAGTTGCCAGCCCAGCATCCAACCTTCCACAGAAGGCACACGCACTCACACCTAGGGCCAATTTTAGAGTATCCAATCCACCTACAGCATTTCTTTGGGATATGGGAGGAAACCATAGCACCCGGAGGAACCACACGTGACCACAGGGTGGGCATGCGGACTCCATACAAAAGGCACCCCCAGCCGAGGATCGAACCGGACAACCTCTTGCTGTGAGGTGACAATGCTAACCACTGCCCTTCCAGAAATATATGTAGCATAAAGAATACAATAGCCAAAAATCGTGTATGCTGATAGGAAACCAACAACTAACAGCAATGACAGGGGAAACCTATAAGGTTTAGCTATCAAATAGGTACTAATATCAAACTATTTTGGAATGAAGGGGCAATACAGGCAATAGCTCAGCCAATAACCATACATACTATATACATATGTTGAGTGCATAGCTGTTGTTAATATAGTAATAAAGTAAATCAGGCATTGTTTGTTTTGTGGAAATTAAACCAATGACTCTGTAGTAAAGTCTATTAACAACACAAAGATTCAATCCTCTATACTAAATTGCTGCAAGGCAAAGAAAACGTGAGTTAAGTGATTACATATCCTACAGCCTGTGAAAAGAGTGTTTGGACTTCATCTAGTAATTTATGCCTTTCTCAAGGTCTAAAGCTAATATCAAACAGAATGGCACTATAGAAAGTGTTTCTGTTACTGCCCAATTTGCATTACATTGTAGACGTAAAAGTTATATTCATATTTGCCCTGAGGGGTTACTTTTTTACAATATATAATGTCCCACTTACAGTGCTAACACTAAAGTGCTGTCATATCTCACCCACAAAAAGGCCATTTTATTTTCATTTTTATTTTATTTATCTTGACCTGAATTTTTTTTCCTAGATTTTTTATTTTGGGAAGAGTTGCTGATGAAATACAGCTTTTATAGAAATGTAGTAAGCTGTTAGTTATGTTTTTAGTGAATTGCTAGGAAGCTTAACCTAGATAAGCAACAGTTTACATATATTTTTATCTCAAAAAGTGTTATGGATTATTTTATTACTGCCTGTTGTGCTGCCATCTTATTAAACATGTAACACCCAGGATGAATGCTTCATGCTGCATCGGTGTGATTGTCAAATGATCATTCAGTAGTACTGGGCCATCACAGTAAAAACCTCATAGTGTCTGGTCACTCATTCCAGCAGAATGACGTGCTGAGCATTCTGGGATACATTGCAAATACCAGAGAGGTAAGAAGCATAAGGCATGCATAAACTCATTTTCCAGTGATGAATCGTTCGATAATGACTCGCTGTCCAATAAAATCTCAGTCTTGTCTTTTACAGGCATAACACATTAAAAGCCCTCACAGCATTTTGTTCTTTGCAAGAAAAAAATGGTCTGTCTACAACCACCAAGAATTCCGTCATTGCTAAGCAGTTTAGCAGAAGAGTTGCAGATTTAGGCTGCCTTTCATAGTCATTACATAGACATCTAAAGGCTGCACTTGCTGTTCTCAAATAAACTCAACAAAGGTACGATTCATACATGTTACTTATGCTAACACATGTTGGCTGTGAATAAATGTAAGAAAATAAACAAATAATGTGATGAGAAATGATTTCAGATGGTGTACGCTAATGAGACCTTCTCTTGTCTACTTGCAGTTCATAGTCAAAGTTATGAATGGTGGAGTTATGCCTGTATTCTCTACTTTGCAATTAATGATGATGCTGTCACTTGCTACTAGCTTTGCTGTTACCTAGTGGGAATTACTTGTCTTGCTGAGCCAAAACCGCTTGCATGAACCGATGCTCACTGCCCAAGAATACAGAGACATAGTCAGAGAATTACACAGTATAATTATGACAGTCAAGAGATACTTGATAGGTTCAAAGTGGGCAGCATATTTTAAGTGTCTTCGTGAGTATGTATGGCCCCCACAGGGGCATTAGGGAAATGCATGGCCTTACTATCCCTGTGGATACAAAGGTATTATAGCCCTCACAATACTTGCCAGTGTCCACACTACCTTTGATTATTCCAGTCCTTTAATTTTCTGTATCACAGTCATCCCAACAAATGGAGAAAAATGGAGAAGAGATATTCCTCATCTGGTCTTAAAGGGATAATTATTGGAGCCCCCCCCCCCCCGCCCAATTACTGGTACAAGCGATTAAATTCTGCCTCACCTTGGCTCTAGCACATCCTGCCATCCTGTGTTAATGTGCATCTCCATCCATTGACTGCATTAATGTTCATAACATTTTGGTAACAGGCCCTTGTCCCCTCAGCTTGTTTGGGCCTCCCTTTCCCAAAAAGCATTTGCCATATGCTGTAAAAGCTGCCATGAGTTTGTGGTTCTCCCCATAACTGAAGCTGTCCTTTCTCTGCCCTGATCCTTGGTTTTACATCATTACTCCACATGAAAGAACATGTGACATTCATACACAAGAAACTTTTGATGTAAGCATCAGTCAAACAGAACATTGAAAACATGCCAGCCATGATCAGGAAAAAATAGATTAGGTGACACAATCCTCATGATTAAATACACATGCAGAATCTAAGTCCAGCCAAGTATGGTTTTGCTGAAATAATGTTTGTACTGTCAAGAATACATTCACAAAAGTTAGGCAGGCAGTTTGTTAACAGACCCATCCTTTCCTTTAGCCCCTACCACTTACTTATATTTATAATACTGTCATTTTTCAATCAATGGTGTCTGTCAGAAATCACCCAGTAAAGACACATGTATGTTGAGCCAACAAAGCATCCTCGCCACTTCAGTACTTCACAATTAAATCACTGCATTTCTACTGTGTATGCACGATCACTAAATGACACCAAAATGAATGCCTGTCTCAGAGATCACAGTGCATCTCTACTACTGCAATGAATTTCCATTTACAAGGGCAATTTTACAGTATTCACATAAGTCATTGTAATAAATCTATCAAATCAGAAAGCAAACATTTCTTTAATTAAACTCTGTAATATATTACATCATGTTAAATGGTTTCATATTAATTTTCAATATTTCTGTTATTTTTGCTTACTGTAAAAAGTCTGTAGTTTAAGGCATTTGCCACCTAACTCAAGTAACCACAAGTATGACAGTGATAATCTTATTTGTTTAAGTTCAGGGTCATTTACTTGTTTTATATGCAAATTAGACCCTTTAAGCTCATCTCTGTGAATCATAGTAATACGTCAACATATTAGGCAACTTATCCGTATAACTATGTCTCAGGTAGTTAAAAAGAGGCCTTAGGTTCATGTGAATGTGATGCGGATAGTGACACAGTTCACAGTAGCCCCCAGCAATCTCATGGGAATGCACTGATAACATGAAGCATAATCCTTGCCTATCTGACATCATCTGGCATACCTTTTGATATGATAATCATCTCAAAGTTCTCAGCATTTGCTAAAAGTTGATACTGTCAATCACATTTATTTCTGCAAAAAGCACCCACACCAAAAAAATAAATAAAATAATAATAATAATAATAATACTGCTGCTATATTGCATGAGGAACATATAAATGACATTCAGGTGTAATACTCCAAAGGTAGCAAAAGCAATGAACTGTACCAGCAGCAGCAGTTGTAAGTGCGATAAAAAAATGATAATTTCATTAATGACTTTCATCCTCTGTGTAAGTGAATTGTGAAAGTATTCCTTTAAAAAAAAGACATAGTTGACAAAGCATTTTGGTTAAACCAAATTTGACATTGATAACATTACTAAGTCTATTGCTACTGTTGGTTAGCTAGGTTTGGTTAGAGTGATGTCACACCTCAGTGATGGTGGTTCTAAACATATGAACCACAGACCTGCTAATTCTTATTTTATTCTAGTACTGGGACATCTAATGGGGGCAGCCCCTGTGAAGGCATGAGGATATGCTCTGAGCTGTTTTGACAAGGAGACCACAATTATTTCCTACACTCTGAGTTATTCACACCTGCATAAGATCCAAGCATGTGCTAGAGGGTCAGACTGCAAAAATATTTACATCTTGTAGATGTTGTATGAGCACCTGTCATCCCTGACAGGGATCACCAACTCTGGCCCCCAGTATACACAAGTACAATGACCTGCAGCAGTACAGCCCCAACCAGCCAGCTGAGTGGGTTTATCAGGGTTTGGCAGGAAGACCAGTGCTCTATAGTAAGCATGTTTTTGTTTTGGTCAGAGTGAACATAAGTATAGTACAATAAAATGTAAGAAGATTGCACAATTTAAGGTATTTGGTGGAAGAAATATGTGTAACTACACATATGTATCTATAATGCTATTATAATAACAAAAGAAAGCATAACTGTACCTATACACAGAAGTGCATCTACATAAAAATATGGAATGTTTATAGGATAACATCATTTTGTGTATTGATAGCAATAGATATGTGTGAGTAAAAGAATTGTATGCATATGTATGTCTAAATTACAGCTGTACATCTGCAGAATATACTTACAACTATTTTTTCATGTATACAAATGTATGTACTCATATTAAAAAACAAAAAGAAAAAAAAATATTTGGATTGCCACATAATTGCATTTCCAGTAGATATTAACTTATTTAGTAATTGAAGTACATACAGACCATTTTTGTAAATAAAGGATTTTCTTAGTGTTGGCCAGAAAATATTTTGGTATAATAATAATATAAGACAGTCACTTTTCCCACAATAAGGACCAACAATGCACTTCAGACCACTGCCAAACGAATCCACGGAAAGCCAATGTGTTGTAGAAAAAGCTTTAATTCAGACTTAGCGCTTTCAACAAACTGTGGCATCTTCAGAGTCAATAGTTTCAATCCGAAAGCAACAGGTTTAAATAGTATATTAATTAAGTCAATAATTCAATAATTCAATACTAAATTAAACATAATAACATCCTTAAAACAAACACACACTGAATCAGTCCTTTTTACCTAAAATGTAACACAATCATTCTAATAATGAAATATTATAAAAACTTTTCTTAAAATTGCATTCACATAAAACATTTACATTGTTTTTATATATTCTCACAATAATTATAATGATAAATATAAAAATGATCCATAACTTTTCTCACAATATTACCAGCCATGTACAGGATGGTTGAACTCCAACAGGCCTAGGTAGAGTAGATGTTGGGGGAGAGTAGGGGAGGACAGAGGTTGCAGTGTCAAGTGAATGATAAGCACATCGTTTAGTGGGAAATAACCAGTTGTATTATTAAACAACCCTCCCTTATGTACTTATAGTTGGTGAGAAGAAAATGATCAAACTACACCTTATTGTTCTACAGTCTCACTGAAGGGGGGCTTGGTTGAGGACGTGGTAGAGTCGGTCATGGATAGACAACTTCGGCCAACTGGCTTTTCTGCTGCATGTACAAGACTTACTGCACCAGTCGGCACAGATCACAACATGTTCACAGGTACCTGACACCTGAACATCAGGGTCCTACACTGCAATCCCACCTGGCAGTGGAAATGCCTGAGGTCTTGTGGACTGGGGACATTTCTTGGGCTACACTCCTGTGCACCCACTTTCTTCCCTGTCCTCTTTCCTATACCCTCTTGCTTACTTCCCTCCCAGACTACTCTCTTATATATATAAAAACAAGGAAAACACAGAATGCTCTACACCCTGACAAAAACATAGTATCCCTTCCCTCCCATCTCCTCCAGCACAACCCTCTTAATATCGTCCTTCTTTGTTTCCCTCTTTGTTATGTTTTTATTAATAAAAAACCTGTGGAATCTATCACTTGCCTTAAGTCTTTCAAGCATGACTGTGTATAACTGTGTTCCTCTACAGTTTCTGAGTATCTACAGTCTCATGAAGCCTACGGCTTTTGTGTAGTCCTTCATATATACTTAATGCTTATCTTCAGATGCTTTTTTGTTTTTGCTATTAGAAGTCATGTTTATCAAAATGCTTGTGCATTTATTTAGTGCGAATAATCTGCACTTGCTGTATATGCATATAGGTATTGTGGTGTTTTTAGTGGATAACTACTATGCAAATGTGAAACCAGGGACTATGAATAACTAAAAAACAAATAACCAGATGTGAGAAAGGAATAAGCCAAACTAAATTTTACGCATTTCGTCCACTTTAATTTCCATGAACTTCTTCAGAAATATCATCCTGAAACAATGAACCATTTAAATACAATCAAAAGTCATCCCATGTGATCTAAACTGACCAATACTGCATAATACTTAATTAATCCAATTTGATTAGTATTCAAACAATAAAAATACTTCAATTTTATAAAAAGTTAATAAAATAAATGTATTATATTGAATACATCATTTATACCATATTAAATAAAATAAAATTTACTTTTAAAAAAGTATTGTGTACAAATAATGTTATAACCTTTGTGCTTTTAAAAAGCACTTTATATTTATAGTGTCATTTAAACCAGGAAGCTGGTCTGCGTTGAGCATAATCTGCCACAAGGTTTCTTTACATTCTAACATGACTTTAAAGTCTCCACTAAATAAATCATCGTTTACTTTTTCTATTACTGAAAATGTAAACTTTTTGAAATTGGAACATTTAGTTGCATGCTTTGCTAATGCATTAGCCATATCTTTTCTTCTGATAGCCAAAGTATGTTCATAAATTCGCCTATTCAAAGTTCTAATAGTTTTTCCTATATAATAATGTTCATGTGTTACATAAAGCAGCATAAACCACATTTTTTGACTTACAAGTGTAATGTCCCTTACTGTGAATAACCCTATTCAAGTGTTTAAAGAAAACTGTATTACTACCAGAGATGTACCTACATTGTTTACAAAATCCACAAGGAAATGTACCATGTTTATATTTAAAATTATCACCAGTTTCAATGGACTTGTAACTATTTCTTTCAAGCATTGTTTTCATATTCATAGTCTTCTTATACGTAAAAAGTGGAGCTTTACCTATAACTTTGCATAGTTCAGTGTTACCCAATATTACTTTCCAATTATTACTAATGATCTCTCTAATAAAAACCATTTCATCTGAAATTGGAATGGAAAAGGCTAATCTATAAGTGCTACAAACTTTGTCGTTCCTATTCCTGGAAACATTTACATCCATGATTTGGTGTAATATTGGACATGCTTTGTCCACCCTCAGATTAGTAACTTTGTTTAATATCTGGCCTATCCAAACTTTATCATACCCTCTTTCTACAAAGAAATTTGTAAGTTTGGCAGTTTTGTCTAAAAAGATATCATCTCTACTAGTTAAACGACGCAGTCTAATAAACTGACCCTTGACTACACCACGTTTCATAAATTTAGGATGTAAGCTATCGTGGTATAGATACTGGTTTACAAAGGTAGACTTCCTGAAAATGCTACTTTCAAAGTGTGTGTTTTCATTATTCAAACTCAAGTGTAAATCCAGAAAGTGTATACTAACACCAAAATGACCTACAGTGAACTTTAAAAAGTCAGTGGGGTCATTTAGATAATCAACAAATGTTTTGAAAGATTCAAAATCTCCATAGAAAAATCAAATCATCTATGTATCTCTTATAAAATACAATGTTTTTTGATAATGGATGTAAGTCTAGAAATTTAACTTCCCACATTGCCATAACTAAGTTTGCAAAACTGGGAGCTACTCTAGACCCCATTGCAACACCTGATACCTGTTGGAAATGTGTTTTTTCGAATGTAAAAAAGCTATTTTCTAATACTAAATTCATTAAAGTACATATAGTGTTGACCTTAGTGTTGTCTAAATCTGTGTGACCACTTAAATATTCCCTTAAAAATTCTACGCCAATAATCTGATCAATACTTGTATATAAAGATGTAACATCTAATGATGCAAAATTAAAGACAGAACCTTCATATTTAAACTGGCTTAAACTTTCCAATAGATGCCAAGAATCTCTCAAATAAGACTTTGTCTTTTGTACTATTGGATTTAACTGTTTATCAAGCCAGATAGAAATAGATTCTGTCTTTGAAAAACTTGCAGGCACTATTGGCCTAAATGATATTTCTTCTGTATGTTTGTGCAATTTAGGAATACCAAATAGTGTAGCAAGTTTTGGATATTCAATAATTAAATAGTCATACACAGAATAATCAATATTACCTTGACTAAATAGGTCAAACAAACTTGCATCAACTCTTTGAAAACTCTTGGCAATATATTCTCTGGTAACTGTCTTATAACACGTTTCATCTTTTAACAAAGAATTTATTGTTTTACTATAGTCTACAGACTTCATTATAATGATAGTTCCACCTTTATCGGCTTTCATAATACGCCAGTCTTTGTTACTAGTTAGCTTGTCAAGGGCCTTAGCCTCAAAAGATGTCAAATTGTATTCATTATTCTTAAAAAAATCCAATTTTTCTAAAATCTTGTTCACAAATGTTGCCAAAAACTGTCAGAGTAGAATGCAATAATGGATTATATGTACTTCTTTTATTACATTCTTCAACACCATGCTCAGTGTCACTTATACCATCAAAAATATATTTAAGATTCAATTTCCTTAAATACATCTTAAAGTCAACTATGAGTCTAAGAATATTTACTCTGTTTGATGGAATGAAAGAAAAACCTTTTTGTAGCACAGATACAACTTCAATGGGCAACTCTTCATTTGTTAAAGGTGGAACTATAGTTATAATGAAGTCTGTAGACTATAGTAAAGCAATAAATTATTTGTTAAAAGATGAAACGTGTTATGAGACAGTTACCAGAGAATATATTGCCAAGAGTTTTCAAAGAGTTGATGCAAGTTTGTTTGACCTATTTAGTCAAGGTAATATTGATTATTCTGTGTATGACTATTTACTTATTGAATATCCAAAACTTGCTACACTATTTGGTATTCCTAAATTGCACAAACATACAGAAGAAATACCATTTAGGCCAATAGTGTCTGCAAGTTTTTCAAAGACAGAATCTAGTTCTATCTGGCTTGATAAACAGTTAAATCCAATAGTACAAAAGACAAAGTCTTATTTGAGAGATTCTTGGCATCTATTGGAAAGTTTAAGCCAGTTTAAATATGAAGTTTCTGTCTTTAATTTTGCATCATTAGATGTTACATCTTTATATACAAGTATTGATCAGATTATTGGCGTAGAATTTTTAAGGGAATATTTAAGTGGTCACACAGATTTAGACAACACTAAGGTCAACACTATATGTACTTTAATGAATTTAGTATTAGAAAATAACTTTTTTACATTCAAAAAAACACATTTCCAACAGGTATCAGGTGTTGCAATGGGGGCTAGAGTAGCTCCCAGTTTTGCAAACTTAGTTATGGCAATGTGGGAAGTTAAATTTCTAGACTTACATCCATTATCAAAAAACATTGTATTTTATAAGAGATTACATAGATGATTTGATTTTTCTATGGTGTGGAGATTTTGAATCTTTCAAAACATTTGTTGATTATATAAATTACTCCACTGACTTTTTACAGTTCACTGTAGGTCATTTTGGTGTTAGTATAGACTTTCTGGATTTACACTTGAGTTTGAATAATGAAAACACACACTTTGAAAGTAGCATTTTCAGGAAGTCTACCTTTGTAAACCAGTATCTACACCACGATAGCTTACATCCTAAATTTATGAAACGTGGTGTAGTCAAGGGTCAGTTTATTAGACTGAGTTGTTTAACTAGTAGAGATGATATATTTTTAGACGAAACTGCCAAACTTACAAATTTCTTTGTAGAAAGAGGGTATGATAAAGTTTGGATAGGCCAGATATTAAACAAAGTTACTAATCTGAGGGTGGACAAAGCACGTCCAATATTACACCAAATCATGGATGTAAATGTTTCTAGGAATAGGAACGACAAAGTTTGTAGCACTTATAGATTAGCCTTTCCCATTCCAATTTCAGATGAAATGTTTTTTATTAGAGAGATCATTAGTAATAATTGGAAAGTAATATTGGGTAACACTGAACTATGCAAAGTTATAGGTAAAGCTCCACTTTTTACGTATAAGAAGACTGTGAATATGAAAACAATGCTTGAAAGAAATAGTTACAAGTCCATTGAAACTGGTGATAATTTTAAATATAAACATGGTACATTTCCTTGTGGATTTTGTAAACAATGTAGGTACATCTCTGGTAGTAATACAGTTTTCTTTAAACACTTGAATAGGGTTATTCACAGTAAGGGACATTACATTTGTAAGTCAAAAAATGTGGTTTATGCTGCTTTATGTAACACATGTGAACATTATTATATAGGAAAAACTATTAGAACTTTGAATAGGCGAATTTATGAACATACTTTGGCTATCAGAAAAAGAGATATGGCTAATGCATTAGCAAAGCATGCAACTAAATGTTCCAATTTCAAAAAGTTTACATTTTCAGTAATAGAAAAAGTAAACGATGATTTATTTAGTGGAGACTTTAAAGTCATGTTAGAATGTAAAGAAACCTTGTGGTAGATCATGCTCAATGCAGACTAGCTTCCTGGTTTAAATGACACTATAAATATAAAGTGCTTTTTAAAAGCACAAAGGTTATAACATTATTTGTACACAATACTTTTTAAAAGTAAATTTTATTTTATTTAATATGGTATAAATGATGTATTCAATATAATACATTTATTTTATTAACTTTTTATAAAATTGAAGTATTTTTATTGTTTGAATACTAATCAAATTGGATTAATTAAGTATTATGCAGTATTGGTCAGTTTAGATCACATGGGATGACTTTTGATTGTATTTAAATGGTTCATTGTTTCAGGATGATATTTCTGAAGAAGTTCATGGAAATTAAAGTGGACGAAACGCGTAAAATTTAGTTTGGCTTATTCCTTTCTCACATCTGGTTATTTGTTTTTTGTTTTTTTGTGTGTGTTACGTTAGAACTATGAATAACTCTCTTAGATTCAAGCATTTGATTTATTACTCTTTGTGGATGGAATAGCAAATAAGCCTGAAAATGTACAGTGTGCCACATTTTTGCATGTTGAAGAGGAATAAGTTATGAAACAGTTTAATATTTCTACCTCTCAAGAAGGGGAAAAAGACAAAAATAACATCAATAAAAGGAATTAATTATTGTGGGCCTAGAAAGACAATTTCCATTAATTGTTTTGTGTATTTTCTACATGAAATCAAACCTCAACAGAAACTATAGCTGTTTAAGATAATAAGTTAAAATTAAAGGAATTGACTGCCTCTTGTAAAGTGAGTGATTCACTGATACAAGACAGAACAGTCAGGCATACACAAATAATCAAACAACGGACAGGCTTTTGACTTTAACTGAAGCTGTAGATATTAAAGAGTAATGTAAATTACAAATATTCTTTTGAAGGGTTTAACTGAGGAAATATAGGTATGTAAGGCAAACCTTGAGTCAAATACAATACAATTTTGTAATAAAAACAATGGCATGAAGGAGAGTCAGTCTACAGGATTTGTAATACAGCTGAAACTTACACCTCTGGCATTTATTGAGGTTATTAGTGTAAGAGAAAGCAATAGCCATCATTTAATCAGTTTTGTAGAAGCTGTTGCAGAATGAATCATTTCAAAAATATCTGTGAAGGAAACATAGAACTATTTAAAATAATTTGCATGTTATTAAATCAAATCATGAATGCTAGCTGCTTGTTGGTAGTCAAAGTAGAATAATTTGATTCACTGGAAATTAGGGAACAAAGAGGCAGTACAACATGAACGTCAGCAGTCAGAGTGGCAGTACATGCTTGGGATAAGTGTTGAGTTAAAGATAAATACTGGCACATAGATTGGTATTTTATGTATCTGTCCCTGGAGGAGTCCCTGGAGGAGTGGTTTCAGCCCAGAAATTAGTAGTTTATTGGACATTTTGGGCTAATTTCTATCGCTTTCATTTTCCTGCTATAACACCCGCATTTGCAAGGTTTTATGCTAGTATACAGCTTAGCAAGCTCCTGCCTGGTGCCCTGCAGAGTTCTACAGCAGCAGAGAGACAAAAGAGAGACTTTGGAGTGATTAAGTATCATTTTTCTGCATTTTCTTGCTGCCTTTAACTAATTCTGCCTAAAACGCCAATTTTCTAGAGTTTCTGTGATTTAAAAAGCTTGTTTCAGCTACATATTGTACTTATTTTACTGCCTGCACTTTAACAAAGTAATTTTTGTGTTTAAATTACCTGTTTAACTGTTGTAGGCTACACACGTGTGATAGCCTTTCTGTGCATTTAAAGTGTTTTTTGATTGTATCTGCTTTATTTTCTGAAAAAAAACAAAAATATATACTTGTTTTCCCACCTTTCTAAGCTAGTTTAGTCCAGTTTTCAGGTTAGTGCTGAATTCAGGGCTGTGTTACAAGTTTCTGTGTTTGCCCATACCTTACTTGGATAGAAGGAAGTTTCTCTGTTCACTGTGAGAGAGTGAATTTTGAGCAGCCTATCTGTCCCTGGAGGAGTGGTTTCAGCCCAGTAATTAGTAGTTTATTGTCCATTTTGGGCTAATTTTTATCTCTTTCATTTCCCTGCTATAAAACCTGCATTTGCATGGTTTTGCACGCCGGACAGCGCTGGTTAGCTAGGGTATAACTTTTCCCAGCTCCACAAAGTCTACTCTTCAATTTTTCCCTTGGAACTAGACAAACTTTCAACTTAAGCACTCAAATCATTCACTTCTCATCCCTGCACTTGCCCAAAACTCATAGCAAGCACTAATAAACCTTAGCACTAGACCCCCCCCATACTGTAGAGAAGGAAGGCTCTCTATTCGACCTTATCAGCCAATCAGTAAAACAGTTCACTGTACCTATCCAGGCATGTCCAAAGGGCAGTTTCAGGTGTACTCTCCAGTCCAACTGGTGAATCTGAGCATTTTGAGGCAATATTACAATTGCCTCATGTACACAGACAACCCTCTCCTCCTTCCACCAAACCCTAATACATGCAAAAGATGCAATTATACAGCCAAACTGGAGGCTAAGCTCTCTCAACAAACTGGAGGCTAAGCTCTCTCAACCCAAGACTGGACCAGGCAGTCAAGAGGAGAAGGGAATTACTTGCATCACACCACCAGTCTCACATAGACCTATGAAACCAGCACTGGCAAAAAAACACACATAAATACACAAAAACATACTCGGAGACTCTAAATAAAAATCTGCAAAAGCAACAGAGACCTCCAAAGCAGACATCCAAGCAACCTCCACCCCCCCAACACAAACCATGAAATGCATACTTCACAAAACCAGTGTGCCACACAATCACAGCCCTTAAGGCAAAATAACATACCCAACACACTAGTAATAGGTGACTCTATAGTCAGGCACACTGACGTCCCATTCACTAGGCTGAACAAGGAGAAAGTTACTGTCAGTTGCCTGTCGGGTGCCAGGATCTGCCACATAACACAAGCACTCAGGTCACTCCAGAACAAGTACAAATACGGCTCTGTCATTGTCCATGTTGGTGTGAATGACCTGAGCCGTACCTCCCTGGACTACATGAAAAGAGACATGAAGGAGCTCTCTGATCATGTAGCCCAGGCCGGGATGACCCTGACCGTGAGTAGCATCCTGCCCTCACCAAGAATGACACTACGGTATAGAGAAAAAAATGATCAATTTCAGCAATTGGCTAAGCTTCTGGTGTCATTCAAAGGGGATCCAGTGTCTGTCAGCCTGGGATGACATGCTCGACAAGCCGTGCTGCTTTGCTAGAGATGGCTTGCACCTATCACCCTTAGGCTTTCGAATACTTGTCAAGCATCTTGCCACCCCCATAGTGCGTTTTTTAGGCAAGGCTCAAAAGACAAACTCACCGCTGTAAATAGCACAAGTAACAAAAAACTGAGGGTAATGCTGCTCAATGCCAGAAGTCTAAACCTCAAAATGCATGCACTCGAGGCACTCCTCAGTATGGAGAAAATCGATATATGTGCAGTAACAGAAACCTGATTTAAGGCTCCAGAGAGCACCCCAGCACTACCAGGCTACAACTCATACCATACATTTCGACCACAAAACCTGGACCGAAATACAAAAGGTGGAGGAGTATCCATATTCATCAAGGATACCCACACCTCCAGGTTAGTGGCACAGCACGATGCTTCAGAGATCATACACGTGCAACTAACAATGGGTAAAACTGCTATTCAAATTATAGCTTGCTACAGATCACCCACCATGTCCCAGGACCCCCACTCTGCATTCCTGGAAACACCAGGAAACTTAAAGGTCCTACCAAACACCCTGATATTGGGTGATTTCAATTATCCAAACATTAACTGGGAGAACTACTCAAGTACGAACTCCCTGGCCCAACATTTCCTAGAATTTATAAACCCAAACACCCTGGATCAACTGGTTAACACCCCCACCAGAGATGACAACATATTGGACCTGGTCATCAACAACATGGGCGACCGGTGTTCCACACCGGAGGTCAACCCCTCGGCTGGTTAGACCTGACCATAAACTAATCACTCTGGATATCCACATTCCGCCATCCCCCCGGTCAAACAAACCAACATGAAAAACTTTTCAAAAGCAAACTTCATGTTACTTAAGACCGAGGTGGGAAGTTTCAAAGCTCCCATGCTAAAGGATAACACTGTCCAAGCTGCAAAATCCTTTACTAATGCACTCTACGGGCACCTACAAGAATGCATGGATTGTGCTATCCCAAACAAAACCAAGACTCACTCCTCCAAGAAAAGGAAACCAGTCTGGTGGACCCCTGCCATAAACAAGCTATACAATAGAAGGAAGAAACTAGTACAGAAAAGAGTAAAATCCCAAGAAGGGAAGACATCCCTGATCAGCATCAGCAAGAAACTGCATTCCCTCATAAAATCATCCAAGGCTAGCGTCGAAAGAAAAATTGCCATGGACTCCAAAGATAACCACAAGGCATTCTTTAGCTATGTCAAGAATCTAAGTGGCAATTCTCAGATCTGCTCGAAGTTAGTGCAGAATGGCACAAAATACACTGGACTGACCGATATAGCCAACATCCTGGCAGACAGGTTCAGTGCAAACTTCACCTCCCTCACACCACCAAAAGGGCCCATAACTATACCAGAAGAATGTAGTGCCCCTGAAATCACAGACAGGTTAAAACAGCCCTTTCCAAAGCCAAAAACACAGCATCAATGGGACTGGATGGTGTCCCAGGCTATGTCCTACATGAGCTCAAAGATGAACTAACCCCTCATCTAAACACACTGTTTAAACTCAGCCTCTCCACAGGCTACAGAGTGGAGCACAGCAACGGTTATTCCACTCCACAAAGGTGGAGCCACAACGAACCCCAGGAACTATTGCTCTATAAGCCTGACTAGCTTGGTCTTGCAAAGCTATGGAGCACATCATCATGGATCTCATTAACAGAGACATTGGAAACCTCCAAACACTGGACCCAACCCAGTTCGGCTTTGTTAAGGGCAGATCATGCCTCCTAAACCTAGTGGACTTCTTTGAGACAGTTACCAAGGCTATAGATGAGAGAAAGGTGGTCCACACAGCCAACCTAGACCTCGCAAAGGCCTTCGACACTATTCCCCACTCAGGTATTATAGACAAGCTCACCAGCCTGAACATAAACCCCCTATGTCACGAGATGGATTGCCAACTGGCTCACAGACAGAACCCACGGTAAGAGTTGCAGGAGCTAGGTCTGACTCTAAACCTGTTACAAGTGGCGTTCCCCAGGGCTCAGTCCTTGGAACCCTCCTGTTTGGCATATACTTCTCAGAGGTACAGGCAAGCACAGGAGGACTATGGCTCACCAAGTTCGCAGACGATTGCAAGATAGGGGCTATAACTGACTCTCCGGCTGACACAGACATCCTCCAAAAGGGTCTCACTGAGACAGATACCTGGTGTCAAAATCATGGTCTCAAGCTAAATGCCAAATAGTGCATAGTCATCCCCTTTGGAAAAAAACAAAGTACCCACAAACTACCACATAGGTGGTAGCCCCCAAAATATGGAAGACATAATAAGGGATCTGGGGACCCAAGTAGATAGTAACCTCTCCTTTGATAATCACATTGCCAAAGTGGTTAGAAAATCCTTCTATGTGGCCCACCTAATCACAAAAGGGTTTGCATCCAGATCGAAAGAGGTCATTGGGCCCCTCTACACATCACTCATCAGACCCATCATAGAGTACAATGCCCCATTTGGGATGTACCTTGCAAGACACCTGCAACAACTGGAAAGACCACAGAAGTTCCTCACCAAGAGGATCACTGGCCTCAAGCAGATGTCCTATGCAGCTCTACTGAAGAAACTCCAGCTGTACTCAGTTGCATACCGCCTACTCAGAGGTGATCTCTGCCTGACATACAAGGCCATGTCCAACCCACCATTGATGGACATGCTCCACCTAAAGAAAACCATATCCCCTCGAGCCAAACGCTCCAGTGATCTAAACCTCACCACAACAATAATTAGGATGTGCTGGAGGGATAGATTCCTGTCCCATAGACTTCCCATGCTCTGGAACAAGATTCCAATCTACATTAGGCAGAGCTCCTCGCTAACCCTCTTCAAGAGAAACCTTGATGAGTGGATGGGAAACAGAAAGTTTACCCCAGGGATCACTTCAATGGCTCTGCTGGACATAGGCACAGGGAACTAATCTAAGGGAGTGGCCAACACATTCCAGCTAGGCTTATAAATGCCTACCTATGAACCTATGAACCTAAGTAACATTTCTAAAGCACTAGGTCTGCCAGAAATTAAAATTAAAACAGTGTGAACAATTAAATCCAAACCAGCCCAGAAGTTGAAAATGTTGAAACACAGGTGCCCAGTAGGAAGGTAGCTGGAATAAAGAAGCTGAACCATGACAAAGTAAAATCTTCTTTTTTAATACAAAATGGTGAGTGCTTTCGCATTGGTATATTTATATATTCATTGACTTTTTATGTATTTTATCTATATTTATCCACATGTTCTTGTCTTTACATTTTGTGCATGTGGTTTTTAAACAGAGTTTTTCTGACTTCAGCAATTAACTAAGGGCAAAACGTAACCATAGTAATCAATTGACTGCTGAGTGCTGAATTAACTTTGAGTGGTAGGATTGGTTGTTTTAGTAATGAATTAAAATATTTAAGTGCTGTTGCTGTTTGAATGAACTGTCTGATGAAGCAATGGTTGCCATTGTGAAAGCGCTCACCATTTTGTATTAAAAAAGAAGATTTTACTTTGTCGTGGTTCAGCTTCTTTATTCCAGCTACCTTCCTACTGGGCACCTGTGTTTCAGCAGTGTGAACAATGCTGACTTACTCGGAGATTCATTAAAGCCATTACTTCAAACAGTATTAATATGTGAATATGAACATAAAAAGTATAAGCTTGTTTTTCAAAAAGTAGCAATGGATGTGTAAAGCAATACACCTAATATTTAAGTCATTTGACTTTTAGGAAGTTGGGCGTACTTAACAAATACATACTGTGCAAAGACAGAGCAACAGCTGGAGTTAGCCCTCACAAATCCCATACAGAATCATTGTAAATATATATTGCATTACTATGCTTAATTACATATAAGCTTAGGTAGCTTTCCAGAAGAATTATATATACAAATAAGTTCAGATGCTGAGTCAGTGACATGTTCTCTAAAACAAGTACCAGTAGTTATCAGAAGAAGGCCAGAGTAAGTATTAAAGTGAATACTAAAACCTGGTTTCTTTAAAAATCAGAGACAGCCAAAAGAACAAGTGAATAATATGGTCGGTTTGTGAACGAGATTAAGGTTTGCATTTACAATGATTTGCAAGATCTGTGTAAAGTGATTAAAAGAGAGTGCACTCCTTGTTTAAATTTGACAATGTGGTATTACATAGTTTTATTCTTTGATAGATACAAGCTGGAAAGTCTGGGAGATATAGTTAGACAAAATGAGTTCCAAGTTATACACATTTAATACAACATTAGGAACACAGAGATTCTTGAGAATTCTGTTTAGTATGTTGGCAATTCTTAAGTGTTGCAAAGAACAGTTTCATAAGTAATTGGAATATGAAGTTTAAAAAAAGTATGATAACATAGCTGATGATTTATTAAGATGGGTTCAGATACAAAAAGGGCATGACAAAAGACTAATGCAGCTACTAAACATACCTAGACAGTATCATTTAAAAGTGAATAAAAACGAGTGAATAATAAGAGTAACAAGTCTTGAGAATATGGGTCATATTTTAATCAGAGGGACTGATACCAGAGTCAGAGAATAATGCAAATTGTAATGCTAGAAGACAAATATGCATTAAGGTTTTTGGGAATAATGCAGTATCTTGCAGAATATATTTATATTATTCCTGAGATAACTATGCCTCTTATAAACCCACTGACATAAAATGTATTTTAAGAATGAAGCTATTAATATAGGAAATGCTCAAACAACTTGTAACAGTAGCATCTACATTGAAATATAACTGCTTAGATGGCTTTATCTTGAGTTCCTGCACTGATGAATCCATCCAATAACTTAGCTATCCCCTGCAAATTATTTATTTGATTGGTTGATATTTGGGGAGTATGTTTTCGATTCCTTTATAGTAGGTCTCAGCTGTTCTGGAAGTCTTGGTTTATTACGTTGATTCTTGGATCACTGCTTCAAAAGGTGTACTGAGATTATACTTATTTCAACTATAAATTTCACAAGAATTAGAGTACATGTTACAATTAATGAATTTCAGCTCCTGAAATGAATAGAAATTGCTTACTGTGCAAACAAAACCACTATTTTCTGGATCTATATCACTTTATTGAAGATCCTATTTACCGAATCACTGTTTGTTGAACCCTCCTAATTGAAAGCTAACTTTGCCAAAGGATCTCTTCAGCAAAATTTTTTCCCTGAGAAGAAACTAGTTGACCACATACTGACTGACACAAAAACTACAAAATTTAAAACCCAGCAATTTGGGGGGCTTTGCCCCCCCCCCCCCAACTAAATATACCAACTCCGAGATTGCACTACAGTGGCGAAAAGGACAAATTCCTGATGATGACCAGCTACTTTCTTTCCCAGGAAAAAAAATTTACTGAAGAGGTCCTTTGGCAAAGTTAGTTTTCAATTAAGTAGGTTCGAGAAATTTATGATTTGGTATATAGGGTCTTCAATAAAGTGATATAGAACCTATTTCCAACACAGTAAATAGAACAGGTGTGAGAAAGTTATTTACAGCTTTTGACTTTGGACTAGTCTACAAAGCAACTTCTGAATATACAGTATTCATGTACTTCTGTCCACTTTTGCCCTAGTGGCTGTGTCTGTCCTGGTGGGTTCATTTGTGATCACAAACATATGGCCATTTTATATTTTTTCTTGGAAGACAATCACCACTGGCAAAGAATCCTTCTTTGAATATTTTTATTTATTTATTTTTGTTTGAAGGCTAAAAGAAACTACTACTCGCAATTTAAGTGGAGGGTGTAGAAATGTAACATATTTTGGATGTGTAAGAAATACATTTGTAGATATATATATGTGGTAACCTGGAAATTAGACAATTGCTGCTTTAGTTGATAGCTTTCCTGCCTGTTGAACTTGGTTAACAGGAAAACTGACTTGTTTGTGAGATCAACGGAATACTGAGGTTGGGGAATATACTCTGTACTGTATGATCACAGAGTTGGAATATTTAATTAATGGGATATGAGGGCGCTGCAAAATGCATAGATTTTAATTTACATGAGGTTATGTTTTGGAACATGCACACCGGACTATTTTTTTTTAAATTGTTTTATCAACATTTGGGCTGTTGATCTACTGAACTTTAGGTTAACTTCAGAGTGTGTGTGTGTGTGTGTGTGTGTGTGTGTGTGTGTGTGTGTGTGTGTGTGTGTGCATATCTAACTATAGATAGATAGATATAGATATATAAAGAAATACACACACACACACACACACACACGCACACACACACACGCACACACACACACACACACACATCTGTTATTATTATTGTAAGCTCATTTGGGAAACTGGGGATGTTACATAGCCTCCTTTTTAATGCTTTATGGTATATACTAGCAAATTATTCACTCTAACATCAGTGAAGTTTGACAGATGAAATTCGGTACTTGTTATAATAAACAGAACTTACATAATGTTGTAAATCAGCTCCTAAACTCCACAGACATTGTTTCCTGTACAAGCAAAGCATTTTCCAGAGCACTAAATGGAGTACCTTTTATAGCTTCATTTACACACATTTTTAGGTAACACTTTTAATACACTTACTTGGTTATCAATTAAAGCCATTGGTTCAAACACAATTAACACATGTATATGTGTACAATTAACATGGACAAAGTGACATGCCCAATGAAATAAATGCTTCTGTTCAGTAGTCCCAGGTAAAATGTTGGTATTGCAGGTAAACATATAGGGAACAATCATTGCTAGGAATTCAGTAAAGCTTACATGATAATTTTTAATGTGTGCATATTGTGGCATGAAACATACATGGGCACTGCAAGTTTGAGATTCAGTAAGCTCCGTGTAACAGCTCACAATCATGCACACTCATGGCAAATATGGAAGCTTTCATGGAATGCAAATATTAGCATAAGTAGCTGAAATTTATGCTAATGAAACAAATCAACATAACTGAGTGATCTAACAATCTATAATGAAACTGTGTAGACTTCGTTTAGTGGCATCAGTGTACTTGGAAAATTTCCGAGTACAGGAGTCTTCACAGAAACAAGGCTAAGTAAAAGTCCTAAAATACTGACCAAACTGAGCCTAACAGATAATACCTCACATATTATGGGCTAAGTACACACTGCGGATCATAGAAAATCACTATCCCCAAAAAAATTTCACTATAACTGCCATGACATAAATGCACCTTTGGTCCCCCACCACCAAATGAAGAATAAACTTGCACGTAATGCAGGCTACTAAAATGGTCAAAATGCATGAGACAGATTATTGTAATATACTGCAACCATTATGTAGTATGTATCACATATTTAGACTAAGTGATACCCTGCCTTGTGTTTACAACATTGTGCTCCCATGCAGTTTTTCTATTTACACAGCTACTAACCATGTAGATTCCAGGTTGTCAGCATGGTCGTTATGCAAATGAGGTGAAAACTCAGTACATTTGTTGAATCACAAAAAAGAGTAATTCTGCAGAGATGTTCACATCATGTAGGCACCTACACAGTCTGCAGGATTCAATAAACTCTGTGTAGGCTCAGTGTAGAGCCTACACAGAGTGTATTCCTGTACATGGCCATGATATGCTCCCAGCAATGTGCAATGCAAATTAATGATGCACAGCGCACCTAACTAAGGTTTCTCATCACGTTCCAGTAGTGTTTGCTGTGAAACCTCATAGAACAACATGGATAATGAATCAGTGTACAGGAGAGCACCGGTAGTCCTGACCCATACCTCTCAACCTCTTAGAACAAGAAATCTGTATAAAGTCATTAAATAAAGTGGGGCAAAGGTTGAAAAATAGAGACATAGGGACATACTGTCATTATAAACTTAGAAAGTTGACAGAATAAAAGTTTATGCATTAGCATGCATTTTCTGAAGATTATGACATGAAACGAAAATATCTGTCATTATTTAGTGACTTCCATCCCGAATGATTATTAAAAAACACAATTTTTATGAGAAACATTGTAAAAATATCAGCCAAAACTCTGGAGAAACTGCCAAAACTAGTCATATCTGTATACTTTTGCTTTTCTCCTGTTTTTTTTATGTTTGCCATGTTTGCGTAAAGTGCTGCAGTGTTTGGCTATGCTTACCTCATTTGTACAACAGGACCACCCATGTATCAGACATGACCCATGACATCCAAAAATAGATAACAGAAGCTTTCAATTGCTATTGCTGAGCAACATTGGGCATTGTGCCAACCTGGTAAGCAGGGCTATGCTATGCTCATACCATCAACTTAACAATGAATAGAATACTAAAATACATGATCTCATGTAGCTAATCTTGTGGTGCCAGGTGTTGACCATTGGATTGGAGTGCAGATGGTCCTGGAATCAATTCCATGGAATGCAAACTTTATTTCACTCTTGTGACATTACAGTTTATACAAATAAAGTGGTACTCTAATGAAATAACCATGGAATTGCATTGGTTGAAAGTTATTTGCTGATACATTCAAAAAAGCTGAACGCCTTTACCACTGCACAAACCAATGCACTTGTTTTACTGCATTTGCATGATGGTAAGCATTGTGCAGCTTTTTCAAATCAATCAAAATGCAGACATTGTGCACTCTAAGTAAGGACAATTGGCAGGAAAACATGATATTTGAAAATAATTGGCATGAACTGCAGTTGACATTGAGCTTGAACTTGTGTAGATATGTCAGGTGTTTGAGAGGGTGTGCAGTTCAGAGCAAAGCACTGGTGTGTCCAGGAGTCCAAGATCTTTATTTACTTATTTATTTGCATTTGTTTACCGGGATGGTCCACTGGGCTGAAGTGAGACCATTTTCAGTGGAAACCCCTTGGACAAAAGCTCCATATTAACAAGCACATGCAATAGAAGAGTCACAGTTGAATACACAGTTGAGAGTAACAATTGTATACATAATGTAAAAGGTTGAAATTAGACAACTGCATTGGGCTCCTGGTTAAGGATCATGGGCCCCACCTCATGCAGGGAAATTATACTGGATTGCAATATAAATATGAAGCCTGGTCTAGTTTGGCAAGGACTCTTTCCAGTTGACCAGTATCCCATGCACTGAGGAAAAATGTTGTCACCATTTTGACAACCTCTGCTGGAGGAAACAGGATACCCTTGATTGCTGCATTAGGGAATGTCAGGCAGGGAGCACTCCAGAGATGTGTATCTTTGAATTTCATTTAGTACTCATAATTATTCAAGTTAAATATGGTAAAAACTGGTATCCATAATGCTTTTTTCTTTTTCCCTCATTCCACCACTACAAAAGAGAGGGGCTCGAATGTGAGGTCCCACGCAAGGTGATTGGCCAGGATGCAAGAAGCATGTGGCATGTAAGCATAAAACTACTGTTACTGCAGCCTTAGCAGTTACAGATGGATTAGTTGTTTTATCATACAGTTGTATGAACTTAGGAATGCATATCTGAAATGTAAAAGCAAGTATGCATGTATTACTCTGTAGCATAACTTTCAAGTGGAATTATTTCTGCTGAATACCCAGATTTTAGAATCACTGTTTTGGTCTGTTCATTTGTAAGATTTATGGTTGTCTGGCAAGTAATTTATATTGAAGTCAATAAATAATCAATGTCAAAATGTATGTTAAGAAAATTCCTGTGCAACTATCCATGTGTGTAAGAGTAATATTTGAAATATGTTCATAGTTATGGGTCATTGTACACCCATTATTTTATGATATGTCAAGATATCCTTCTCTAAAAGGTGGAGAGGTATGGTCTGAATGACAAAACAACAGTTGCATATTCTCTTATCAGTAGACATTAATCTATAAAGTGTAAAAGGTAAGAGTCCTTGCATTATATTGTATTCCAAAGAAAAAGTACAGTATTACAGTACTCACTGCTTATGAGTTCTAATACCACACTTCCCAAATTTAAAACTCAGCTGATTACAATACTGTTTTAGCTTGTCGTCAATAAAAAATACATAAATGTTATGTAGTCATCATTATAGCATTTGAAGTGCAGACCTCTACACCAGTGCCTTGAATGGCCTGCTGTCAAGTGTAATCACTGTATGTGCAACATGCATATGTGCAATATATGCACCATGAATGATTGCTGGATGCGATATGATCTGTACTATAGTGTGTATGTATTAGGAACAGGGTACTATTCCAAGTAATAAAGAAACTTCTTAGCAGTTGGTATTGTTAAAAGTAAAATGTTACAGAATAGAATTAATTAATTGTAGAAAGCTTTATATATTAACTGTGAGGATACTAATGTTCTCTTTTTTCTCTTACCCCACCCCTTCTCTTCTTTTTTTATGGATTTCTTATTTTGTATTATTATTTTTATTGTTAGTATTATATTATTTATATAATCATATTTCTTCTTATTATATTATTTTTATTACTTAAGTTTTATGTATAATTTTATATTGCTTTGTTATTAAATACATTTCCATTTTTATTATTTATCATTGTGTTCGTAATTATAGTAAAACTTTTTATAATAATTTATTATTTTTATTATTTAAATTTATTTTCATTTATGTTTTATTTCATTGTTGTTTCTAATTTTTTATGTTATAATTACAGCACAGCAGAGTAGGCCTGTTTCTCTTGATCCGCCTATACTTGCTCCACCAGCTGAAACACCAAGGCCCAGGAATTCTGGGCTGCACTCCGGCGGCACCCCCCCCATTCTCCCCCTGCCCTACCTGGGCCCTAGAAAGTTCTGCCCTAGAGTCTAGGGTTGTGATACCCCCTGGGACCAGAGGTATAGGGGGTGCATTCATCAACCAAGTGGAGTTGCCAGGTGTGGTTTGTAGGCTTGTGTACATGGGCACATGCTTATGCCAGATAGAGAGCCTGCTTTGGCCACTGCAGCCAGAGGCACAGTGATGGAACAGTTCTGATAGTCTAGTGGGTGAGGACATGAGTCACACTGTTACCATGCCTGTTGTCTGTGGAACCTTGATCCCTACTCCCACCCTAACCATGGTGTTCACCTACATTTTGTGTCCTTCACCAACCCTGTCTCTTGTCTTGTATGTCTTGTCTGTCAGCAAATGCTTCCTCACCTTCCCAACTTGCCTACCCAGACTTATTTCCCTTCCCCAACATTCTACTTTCTCTTTAATAAAAAAGGGCACCTGTCCCTTCTCCCCAAAAAGTATATATATTCTCCTGTACATTGCTCTCCATTTTGCGTGTGTCCACTTGACACACTTAATTTGGTCCAATTGGCCTCACAATGCAATTATGTTGTTGTCAACCCCTCTCTCCTGAGGTGACAGTCCAAATTCAGCTAAGAATCTGTACATGTGCTTAGTTGTTACTATTGAATAAATGGATAGCTGTGGCTCTTACCTACACCCTTCCTGCACATTCCTGCTTTCCTTTCACTTTGTTTTCCCCCTTGCTTGTTCCCCATTTCACCACTTTCCTATCTTCCCCATTTCTTTTCTTTAAAGAATTATTGCATGATGGTGCACATCGCATACCATCACTAAGCAATGGTAAGTGGCAGTAGTATCATTGAATGTATATAGGTGCATAGGTTCATAGGTAGGTACTAGGCTATTGGCCCTAGGGCCTACATAAGCCTAGCCAAAAGGTACCCTGGCTTTCGCCACCCAAGAAAGTTATTTTCCTGTGATCCTGTCGAGCAGAGCCACAGAAGTAATCCAGGGGGTGAATTTCCTATTTCCCATCTAATCATCTAGATTTTTCTTGAAGAGTGCTAATGAGGAGCTTTGCTTGATATAGATAGGTAGTTTGTTCCAGAGTATGGGAAGTCTCTGGGACAGGAATCTATCCCTCCAGCATGTTCTGTTTATTGTGGTGACAAGGTTTGGGTCCCTAGAGCATGTGGCTTGTAGGGATTGGGATTTCTTTAAGTAGAGCATGTCCAAAAGCTCTGGGTTTGACATAGCTTTGTGTGTTAGCCAGAGATCACCTCTGAGTAGGTGATATGTGATGGATTAAAGCTGCAGTTTTTTGAGACAGTCTGCGTAGGGCATCTGTTTGAGGCCAATAATCCTCTTTGTGAGGTATTTTTGCAGCCTTTACAGTTGTTGTAGATGTCTTGTGAGGTACATACCAAAAGGGGCATTGTACTCTATAATGGGTCTAATGAGTGATGAGTAGAGGGGAACAATGACCTCTTTTTTCCTGGATGAGAAACCTTTTGTGATGAGGTGTGCCACGTAGAAGGATTTCCTGACTACTGTGATGATGTGATTATCAAAGGAGAGACTACTGTCCACCTGTGTCCTAAGGTCTCTTATCACACTTTCAGTGTTAAGTAGACTACTGCCTATGTGGTAGTTCATGAGTACAGAGGTTTTACCAAAAGGGATGACAATGCACTTTTTGGAATTGAGCTTGAGGCCATGGTTTTGACACCAGGCATCTGTCTCAGTGTGGCCCTTTTGTAGGATGTCCACATCTTTTGGAGTTTTGATTATGGCTCCTAGTTTGCAGTCATCTGTGAACTTCATTAGCCAAAGACCTTCTGTGTTAGCCTGTACTTCAGAGAAGTAGATACCAAACAGGAGAGGACCCAGGATTGACCCTGTGGTACTCCACTTATCACTGGTCTGAAGTTGGATTTGGAGTCTGCTACTTTCACAGTGTGGGTTCTGTCAGTGAGCCAGTTAGTAACCCATCTTGTGACATAGGGATTTATACCTAGTTTAGTGAGTTTATCTATAATTCCAGAATGGGGGATGGTGTTGAAAGCCTTGGCGAGATATAGATAGGCTGTGTGAACCACCTTACCTTCATCTAAAGCTTTGGTGACTGCTTCAAAGAAGTCTATCAGGTTTAGGAGACATGATCTGCCTTTTACAAACCTAAACTGGGTGGGGTCCTAAGTTTGGAGATTACCAATGTCATTGTTTATAAGTTTCATGATGATACATTCCATAGCCTTGCAGACCAGGCTCATCAGGCTAATGGGGTGGTAATTTCCTGGGTCCATGGTGGCTCCCTCTTTGTGGAGTGGGATAACCATCACTGTGCACCATTCAGTGGGCACATAGCCTGAGGTGAGGCTATGACTGAACATGGTACTTAGGTGGGGTGCCAGTTTGTTCTGTAATTCATGTAAAACACAGTCTGGGATGTTGTCAGGTCCCATGGATACTGTGTTCTTTGCTTTGGAGAGTGTGTTTTTTACCTGTGCAGCCATGATTGCAGGAACTTTGCATTCTTCCGGTATAGAGATGGTCCCTTTAGGGGATGAGGGGGGGGGGGGTAAATTTAGCACTGAACCTATCTGCTGGGATGTTGGCAATATCAGTTGGTTCTGTATATTTAGTGCCATTGTGCTGTAACTCAGAGCAGATCTGAGTGTTACCATTGAGATTCTTGACATAGCTATAGAATGCTTTGTGATTGTCTTTAGAGTCAGTGGTGATTTTGTTTTTGTAATTAGCTTTGTAGGACTTTATGAGGGATCTCAGCTTCTTACTGAGGCTGGCCAGGGAGTTTCTCCAATCATGGGATTTTACTCTTTTTTGCAACAGTTCCTTTCTTCTGTTGTAGACTTTGTTTATGGCAGGGGACCACCAGATTGGCTTCCTTTTTTTGGAGGATAGCATCTTGGTTCTGTTAGGGATTGCATGATCCATGCACTCGTGTAAGTGCTTTTAAAGTGCATTTGTGTAGGATTCAGCAGTCATACCTCTATTGTCCGTCAGCATGGGTGTCGTGAAGTTTGCCACTTCTGTCTTAAGAAGCGTGACATTGGCTTTGTTGACATTTTTTACAGTGGTTTCCCTAATGGGGGGTGGGGGAAGGATGTGGATGTCTAGGGTGATTAGCTTGTGGTCAGATCTGGCCAACGAGAAATTGACCTCTGGTGTGGAGCACCGGTTGCCCATGTTGGTAATAACCAGGTCTAGGATATTGCTGCCCATAGTGGTGACATTATATTTTGAACCCAGTACCATCTGACTTCATCAACAATGCATGAACTCATCCAGCCACAAAGTCAGTTAATTAGTAGATGCATTGTAAGCCATCAGTACTAATTGTAACATATTCTCAATAAAGTGTGTTTGCGCAATGCACATAGTGTAGTATCCCTTAGCAAGTCTGATAACATATTAATTCAATAATAGGAACATATTTGTCAACTTGGTAGAGCAATACATCTGGACAAAGCCATACACAATGAGGGGACAAAGGGCCATCACTAAAGGGAAATGTTGTAAATGTTGCTCTTACAAACTTAGAAACAGTAAAGAATAACAGATATTGCATTATTATTAATTGATTTACTTAAGTGGCAGGTGTATGCAACAACAGTTTAGTGTACAATTATCTATACAATGTGTAAAATATTCCTGCTACTCAGCTGACTCTGTAGCACTATCTGTTAAATGCATTGATGGTATTTTGTTTAGGTTCAGATGGTACTGTGTTCAAATACAGGCATCTATCATTTCAAATACTTGCATGTGTACATCAGTATTATAAATTGTGATATTTATGGATTTGTGTCATCTGTTGTTTATGCACTCAATGCAGTAATGATGAAATGTTTGGTGCTAGATGGTACTGGTATCTAATAAAAGTTAATAGCTTCTTTTTACCATTGCTGTTCAATGACCTTTTAAAGAAAAGAAATTGGGAAAATAGGAAAGTGGTGAAATGGGGAGGAAGCAGGGGGAAAAGCAAAGTGAAAGAATGGCAGGAATATGCAGGAAGGTTGTAGGTAAGAACCATAACTATCCATTTCTTTAACAGTTAAAACTGATCATATGTAGAGATTCTTAGATGAATTTACACTGTCACCTCTAGAGAGAGGGGTGACAACAACATTATTTTGTTGTGAGGCCAATTGCACCAAATAAAGTGCATCAAGTGAACATGTGTGCAAATGGAGAGTTGTGTATGAGAAGATATGTTTGGGGGGACAGGTGTCCTTTTTTCTTTTTGTTAAGGTGAGAGTGGAATGTTGGAGAAGGGACATAGGCAAGTCTGGAGCAGGCAAGTTGGTAAGGTGAGAAAGCATTTGATAACAGACAAGACATACAAGACAAGAGAAAGGTTTGGTGAAGGACAAAAGGGGGGATGAACACCATGGTTGGGGTGGGGGGATTGCAAACTTATGGATGTCATGTTTGATGACAGTGAGAATCAAGTCCTCACCCACTGGGCTGTCATCACTGTCACCTCACTGCACCAATGGCTGCAATGTCTGATGTCTGTGTGTCCTTGTGTTATTCATGATGATGATGGAAAGCAGTGTCTCCACTCTGCATTGTTGTGCACCAATTGTGTGGTACGCAGTCCTATGCACCAGACCTGACTGTTCAGCTCAAGTGACAAAATCACCCCCCCGCCTCTGCTCACAGAGGGAACCACAGGCCTGTCCCCTGGTGCAGAACTACCAAAGGGTCCAGGTAGGGCAGGGGCACCATGGGGGGGGGGGTGCCACCAGGCTGCAGATCAGAAGTGCTGGGCCTTGGTGCTGTAGCCAATGGATCATGTGTAGGCAGTTCACAAGGAACTGCCTATCCTGCAGTGCTGTAGTAATAACATAAATAAAATTAAAATTCAATAATGAAATAGAACATAACCCAAAATAATGGAAAGAATAACGCTAAATAAAATTTAAACATAAAATAAATTATTATAAAAACAATAAATAATATCATTACAAAAACAATTATTAAGAAATGAAAATGTATTTAACAAAAACAATATAAATTATACATAATAAACAAAACATAAGTAATAAAAATAATTATAATGAAAAATATGATTATATACATAACATAATAATAACAATACAAATAATAATAAAAAAATAAGAAGTACATAAAAAGCGAAGAGAAGGAGTGGGGTAACAGAAAAAAAAAGAACATTAGTAATTCCACAGATAATATACAAAGCTTTCTACAAATAATTTACTATATTCTGTTACATTTTACTTTTAACACTACCAAATGCTAATAAATTCCTTTATTACTTTGAATACTACCCTGTTGCTAACACAGACACACTATAGTACAGATCATATCACATTCAGCAATCATTCATGATTGCATATATTGCACATATGCATGTTCCATGTACACTGATTACATTTGACAGCAAGCCGTCCGAGCTACAGGTATAGAGGTCTGCACTTCTAATGCTATCATTATGAATAAATAACACTTAGTTTTATTGATGACAACCTAAAACAGCATTGTAAAGAGCTGATCTTAAATTTGGGGTTGTGGTATTTGAACCCACAAGCAGTGACTAATGTAATATTGCACTTTTCCTTTGGAATACAGCATAATGCAAGCACTCTTTACTTTTCCACTTTATAGATACAAATTTGCTGGTATAATAATAACAGTCTGCAGCATGCTGTTGTTGTCTCTGGTTTATAGGTCTTACTTTACACTGCAGTACTAATGTCAACTTTAACAAGTACTATATAGTTTGAAAGTGTGGTTTTCTAAATGACAGATTATGTCTACTCTCTAATACTGGACTGTTGTTTTACCTAACATACTAATGCATGTATACTTTTGCTTTACAATGGCTAAATGCATACCCAGTGTGATACGTGTTAACTCAATAAGGTGTATTTATTCCTAATGCTAAAATAACAGTACTGTTTGGAAGAATACATACCACTTGCGTCTCTCATCGTTTTCAATCTTTCTTCATAAGTTCTCTCATTTAGTAATCGAGCCACATTAGCTGTGGAAAAAACAGAACACAACATAATACCACTAAGAACATCAATCGTAAACAAATACAGCTGCTACCTCTTAAAAGCAGTGCCTGTAAGTGATACTTACACATTTGTGGAGTTCTGTCAGTCCTACATTCCTCAATCCAACAAACACCAGCCATGTCTAATGCCAGTGAAAACCAATTTATAATGACTTTTCCCATCAGTTTCAGTTATGACAGATACTGAGAATGCACACTGTTGGATTTTGCAATATTTGAAAATGGTACATGCTGCTTAGTATCGCGTAAACACTGGCAATGTGTTTGTGTGATGGAAACCGATAAAGAGAAGTTACCCAGTACAGATATTATAATGTCAGTACATAACTGACAATAATAGTGTGTCATCCATCAGGATAATACTTAAGCTATAAGAAATATTAGGTCAACTGCTATCATTGTGGGTGACTATAATGTGAAGTGGGACACCATTAAAAAAGACAGATGTCTGCTGTATTAGAACCCTGGACCTTATCCATTGTAGTCCAACAATCACAGCTGTTACTAGTAGAAGGATTAGAGAATAAATGTGTATGTTTAATTGCAATGCTATGTAATGCAAGGTCACATCAGTAAAATACAAGTTGCAATCCTTGTATCAGAACCGAGGACCATGTGAACTTCAGGCCAAAACTTCACATCTGCAGCTACAGGAGAAGTTATCTGAAAGTCTACTACATTAATATTTATCCTGAGGTTCTCACTGTTACACATAGTACAATGAAGCTTAGTGGATTTGAGCTATGCAGACTGACATTAAAGAGATTGCATCCCAGGTCCATTTTAGATGCCTGGGTCACGTCTGCTACCTGGGTGGTCCACTTCTACAGTTTGTGCACTGCTGCCGTGACCACAAACCAGCTGCTCATAGCTGATGCCATTTGTAGTATGCATAGCAATGTGCAAACAGTTGTTCCAAATACTGAGAAAAAAACAAGTGATAATATGCAGAAAATAAAATCAGTGTATCACATACACAGTAGGCTATGTAACTACACAGGAAATATGCCTACATAGGTCAACAATCCAATTCACCATCCAATGCACATGCTGAATATAGGATGGGTGCCTTAACCCTGGGTTTCAAATATACACCTTTGTAGCAAGCATCAACAGTCATCCAGCACAGCACACAATCAAACTGAAAATAATGTACAGTCATAACAAAGTATTACATGTTACCTGTACATGTAGTGAAATGTTTCACTTTTAAATACTGCACTTATTGATTACACATCCAGTTATGATGTCTGCTTGCAAATATACAGCACTATTTTACATGCCTGTGTTTCTTGGTCATCCTTCACTTATCTGTCCAGTACTCTGAGACATACAGTGTGTACACCATTCTATATGATTGCATTTACAATGTCAAAGGACTGTTCTTTTGGGAGTGGGCCAGCAAAGATGTGTGCCTGGTATGGCACTAACAAGACTGTGTTGGTCTGGTTACTTTACATGTCTGACATCCTGCCTGTTGTATGATTTAGGGGGTCTATATTAAATCAGCAAACACTTAAAAGTGAACGCTGATTTATTGACACCATGAAAACGAAAAGTTACAATCCCGAACACTCGGAACAGCGATTTTTTTCCCAGGAAAAAAAAAATCGCTGTTCCACAAAAAATAAAAACTTCAAAACATTACATGAAGTGGGGGGCTTTACTCCCCACACCCCCCGATGTGGGGGGTTGTGCCCCCCACACACCCCTACTTAAATATACCAACTCCAAGATTGCACTACAGTGATGAAAACAGCAATGTAACGGAGGCGGCGAAGCAATTTCTTTCCCAGGGAAAGAAATTGCTTAAATGCCATTTTGCTATTTTGTAGTTTTGTGCTTTCAAGTTCAATCAAGATGCATTTGAAGGCTTGCGTCTCTGATTACATAATAGGAATCCAATTTAGGTATGTTTGAGAACTGTTATCGCTAATGCATCCCTAGTACAAATGTATAGTGATGTCGGAGGATGGTTTTAGCATCCAAGGTGTTGAGTCATTGTGCTATGGTTTATCTCATAGCCAGTGCAAGGACTTTCTGATCACGGCTATGTCACACACCTGCTGCTGGTTCCTCCTCTGAGTCATCATCGTCCTGTGGTGACCTTGGTATTGTTGGAAGGATGTATTCCTTGTCCCCTTGATGATTCTGCAGCAGCTGTTTCCACTATATTAACTTGGGCAACATAGCACATACTATGAGCATTGTGGGACATGTCAGTGGATTGTAATGGTGCCCTTTGCCAGAGGTATGTAGGCACCATCTCTGTGAGTGCAGGAGCTGAAAAATACGCTCTGTGGCATTACAGGTTGGACTGTGTGTTTCGTTAAGATGTTCCTCTGTGTGTGTGCATCTCCAATGGGTTTCATCAGCCATGACTCCAGTGCACAGTATGCATCCACACCTAAGGAAGCCTTGACGATATTCCCTATAGCACACATCTGGTGCAATTGGGAGATATGGCACATATGGAAGTCATGCTAACTGAAGGGTTGCCAGATGATTCCCATTCCATTACACATGACTTGGCAGTTGTTCAGCTGGTAGACCTTACAGTTAATGTAGACCCTACCCTGTTCCTACGTGTTGTTCTCATGTGTATATAACTGCAGTGTATTGCACACATTACTGGAGAGTAGTGTGATATATGTTACAATTGTAGCATACTTGTGACCCATTCCTCCGAACTTATGTTAAAATATATGTTCTCTGTGGCATATTGTAGTATAGCATGCAGGAATGTTTGGAAAATCCTAGATGCTGATGCCTATGACACACCAAGCATATTCCATGGTAGTCTGTTAAGGGTACTTGTGGTTTAGGTACTAAGTTCAACACATACCTTAATTTCCACTGGCATGGGTTCCCTGCATTTGGCTCTGTTTCTGACTTGAGGCTGCCAGAGGTTACCTAGGGAGAGCACTATATATTGTACCTACAAACCACAACACTGCAGAGCATGTGATGCCTAGACCCTGACAGTCCTTTAGTCAACAGCATTACTGGAGGTGTAATGAGCCACTACAGGGGTTATGGGCTGCAAGGGGAAGAAGAGTAATCTTGGGGGGGGATGATCTGTCCTAGTGTAAATGGAAAGGTATTTTGTTTTTTTGACTTACAGAAGATGTACCTTTAGAATTAAAATGTTCACGCTTTATGTAATTACTACCCTGGCATATACTTCCAAGTGATCTGTTCAGAGATCAGCAATATAAAGGGGGCGTGTCTTGGTCAGCAGTGTTAATGTGGGTGTGGCTTGTTGAGGGGGCAGCAGTCTGGGAGTTGTGAGTACAAATTTGAAAATCCTGGCTACACCCTTGCTTCAGAGAAGTAGATACCAAACAGGAGAGGCCCCAGGACTGAACCCTGTGGTACTCCACTTGTCACTGGTTTGAAGTTTGATTTGGAGTCTGCAACTTTTACAGTGTGGGTTCTGTCAGTAAACCAGTTGGCAACTCATCTTGTGACGTAGGGATTAATACCTAGTTTAGTGAGTTTAGCTATAATTCCAGAATGAGGGATGGTGTCGAAAGCCTTGGCGAGGTCAAGATAGGCTGTGTGAACCACCTTACCCTTGTCTACAGCTTTGGTGACTGCCTCAAAGAAGTTGATCAGGTTCAGTAGGCATGCTCTGCCTTTCACAAACCCGCACTGGGTGGGGTCCAGAGTTTGGAGGTTACCAATGTCTTTGTTTATGGGTTCCATGATGATACATTCCATGGCCTTGTAGACCAGGCTTGTCAGGCCAATAGGGCGATAGTTCCCAGGATCAGTGGTGGCTCCCCCTTTGCGGAGTGGGATAACTGTTGCTGTGCACTATTCAGAGGGCACAAAGCCTGACGTGCGACTATGATTGAACATGGTGCTTAGGTGAGGAGCCAGTTTGTTCTGATGTTCATGTAAAACGTAGTCTGGGATGTTTTGCGGTCCCATGGATGCTGTATTTTTGGTTTTAGAGTGCAGCTTTTACTTGCATAGATGTGATTATAGGGACTCTGCATTCTTCCTGTATAGATATGGGCCCTTAAGGGGAAGAGAGGGGGTTACCACTGAACCTATCTGCCAGGATCTTGGCAATATCAGTTGGTTCTGTAATTTTCGTGCCGTTGTGCTGTAATTCAGAGCAGATCTGGGTGTTGCCATTTGAGATTCATGACATAGCTATAGAATGCTTTGCTGTTGCCCTTAGAATCAGTGGCAATTTTCTTTTCATAGCTAGCTTTGGATGATCTTATAAGGGATCTCAACTTCTTACTGAGGCTGACCAGGGAGCTCCTCCATTCATAGGATTTTACTCTCTTTTGCAACAGTTTCTTCCTTCTGCTGTAGAGTTTGTTTATGGCAGGGAACCACCAGATTGGCTTCCTTTTTTTTGGAGGATAGCCTCTTGGTTCTGTTTGGGATAGCACGATCCATGCACTTGTGTAAGTGCTTATAGAGTGCATTTGTGTAGGATTCAGCAGTCATAAGTGTATTGTCCATTTGCATGGGTGTCATGAAGTTCACCACTTTTGTCTTAAGAAGCATGACTTTGGCTTTGGAAAATTTTTTTACTGTGGCTTCTTTAATGGTGGGTGGGGGAGGGGGGCAGATATCTAGGGTGATTAGCTTATGGTCAGTTCTGACCAATGAGGAGTTGACTTTAGGTGTGGAACATCAGTCAGTCATGTTGGTAATGGCTAGGTCTATGATATTGTTGCCCCTGGTGGGGGTGTGGATAAGTTGATCCAGGGCATTGGAATTTATGAATTCCAGAATGCGTTGAGCAAAGGAGTTTGTACGAGTAGTTTTCCCAGTTAATGATGGGGTAGTTGAAATCACCCATTATTAGGGTGTTTGGTTGAACCTTAATATTTTCCAGTATATCAAGAAAAGAGGAGTGGGAATCCTGGGGCATGGTGGGGGATCTGTAGCAAGCTACAGTTTGGATTGCAGTTTTGCCCAGAGTTAGTTGCACTTGGATTACCTCGGATGCATTATGCTGCACAACTAGCCTGGAGGTGTGGATATCCTTAATGAATATGGACACACCTCCACCTTTGGTGTTCTGATCCAGGTTAGATGGCTAAAAAGTGTGGTATGAGTTATAGCCTGGTAATGCAGGGGTGCTCTCTAGAGCCTTGAACCAGGTCTCAGTCACTGCACAGATATCAATGTTCTCCATTTTAAGGAGTGCCTCGAGTGAGTGCATTTTGAGATTTACACTTCTAGCATTGAGTAGCATTACCCTCAGTTTTTGCTTGCCTGTTCCTGTTACGGTGGTGAATTTGTCATTTGAACCTTGCCTAGAAAAAGGCACTAGAGGAGCAGCAAGACTCTTAGCCAGTATCCGAAATCCCAGGGGCAACAGGTGCAGGCCATCTCTGGCAAAGCATCATGGTGTGTTGACCGCATCGTGCCAGGCAGACAAATACTGGATCCCCTTAGAATGACAGCAAAATTTTAGCCAATTGTTGAAGTCTATCATTTTGTCCTTGTACTGCGGTATCATTCTGGGTGATGGCAGGATGCTACTCAGGGCTAGGGTCATACCTGCTTAAGCTACAAGATCGAAGAGCTCTTCCATGTCTCTTTTCATGTAGCCCAGGGAGGTACGTCTCAGGTCATTCACATCAACATGGACAATAACAGAGTCATATTTGTACTTGTGGAGTGACCTGAGTGTGTGGATTATGTGGTGGATCCTGGCACCTGACAGGCAGCTGACAGTAACTTTCTCCTTGTTTAGCCTGGTGAGTGGGACATAAGTATGCCTGACTATAGAGTCACCCATGACTAGTGTGTTGGGTACGTTGTTT
The DNA here is from genome assembly GCF_019279795.1 of Protopterus annectens. Lineage (NCBI taxonomy): Eukaryota > Metazoa > Chordata > Ceratodontiformes > Protopteridae > Protopterus > Protopterus annectens. The sequence goes on along the minus strand of NC_056743.1, from coordinate 1,404,174,978 downwards.
CGCTTTATGGGCTGGGGTTTATTGGCACACTGAGTCTGTAGGCTATGTGTCATTTTGGTTTTGTTGGGGGGTGGAGGTTGCTTGCATTTCTGCTTGAGCAGATTATTACTGAGAGCCTCTGCGAATGTTTTTGTGTTTCTATGTGTGGATTTTGGTGGTGTAGGTTTAGTGGGACTATGTGATGAGTGTGGGGTGGTGCAAGTGTTTACCTTCTCCTTTTGACTGTCAAGTTCAGTATTGGTTGGAGAGAGCTTTACTTCCAGTTTGGCTAGATAAGTGCATCTCTCACAGGTTGTGGTGTTGGGTGGTAGGATGAGAGGGTTGTCTGTGTACATGAGGCAACTGCTACATTGCCCCACAATGCCCAGATTCATCAGATACACAGGAGAGAACACTAGGAGCTGACCCTTGGACATGCCGGAATAAAAAACTACTTTCCTCTAGACAAGTGAGGAAAATGAGTATAAGAGCTGTTTTTCTCTAAGCAAGTAAGGAAAGTAAGTACAAAAACTGTTTTCCTCTAGGTAAAGAGGAAGGGTGAGTGCTGTAGTAATTTTAGCTTATTTAGTGCTAACAACATGTTCTGAACAAGTGTTGAGCACGAATAAGCAAATTCAAGTGTTAAAACTAAGAATCTGTACCTGGAACTTGTGGTAGATAGGCTACCTAGTGTTTACCACTCTCACTGATAAGCTAGAATGCTTCCCTCCAATACAGAAAGGCTTGGGGGGCTCAGAAGCTTACAAACAGTCCTGGATACAGCAAATCTGTATCTGGACTAGACTAGTTACAGGCAAGGTGGGAAACAAGTGCAAATGCAGGCTTTTAAACCAGAAAGTTGACAGAGATGGAAAAGCTGCCCAAACGGCCAATGAACTACAATTTCTGGGCCAGAAACCACTCTTGTGGTAGATAGGCTACCTAGTGCTTACCACTCCCACAGATAAGCTACAAGGCTTCCCTCCAACACATAAAGGCTTTGGGGGCTCAGAAGGTTACAAACAGTCCTGGTTACAGCAAATCTGTATCTGGAATAGACTAGTTACAGGAAAGGCAGGAAACAAGCTTAGAATTTTTTTTTTTTGCAAAGTGAAAAACAGAGAAAGGAGAAACAGAAGATAATTCAAAATTAAGGTACTAAGTGGCTTGGCCTTCACAAATGTTCCCTCTGTATTAGGTAGAATGAGCTAGTGACACTAGACTGGGATAGAGCTGAAGAGATGGGACTTGTAGTAGTGTCTGAAATCAAAATATGATCTCACTGTACTCGGTTGAGTGAGAAAATGAGATAGATCCAGGAGGAGTGTTCAAACACAAATTTACAGGAGGGGCGGGCAATTCCAAAGCCATCAAGATTAATACCAGAACAAGAACAGGGAAGGCAGGCAGGAAACTAACTGCAGAGACAGAGAGACCACAGTATTCTATGAAATAATTAAATAGAAAAATAAATAACTACAGAGAGACACAGACCACAGTATTCAGTGAGACAATTGGACAGAAAAATAAAATGCAGCACAATATTTAACACTGCAAATTTTTACTTAACTCAACTAGTAATGCAGTTGATTGTAGGCATGTAGCAGAAGCCAAACAACTCAAATATTGAGCAGTAATAAATTCAAATATATGTGACTAACACTTATAAATACAGAGAAACCCTCTAGGCTAAGAGTTTAACACTGAATATCAATGAAGTGAAACACAATAGCCCCCACTTACTGCAGAGACAGAGCAAGACCACAGTATTCTATGAAACAATTAAATAGAAAAATAAATAACTACAGAGAGACACAGAACACAATATTCAATGAAACAATTAAATAGACAGAAAAACAAAATGCAGTACAATCTTTAACATTGCAAGTTTGCACTTAACTCAGCTAGTAATGCAGTTGATTGTAGGTATGTAGCAGAAGCCTATAGTTTATATGTGTGTCAGGTTGTTTTTTTGGTGGGGGTATTTAAGATAACTGCAGTTTTAAACTCATTTAGAGGTTGTCAGCCACATTCTTGTTAACATTGCAGTTACTGTAAATATAAATTATTAAAAGTATTACCCCATGTCATACTGTCACACTGTTAAATGTGGTGCCCTTGCCATTACCTCTTCTTTAGTTTTTACAGGACCATCAGGAATTCATAGATATAGGGCTCCTGCAGTAGTTAAGTGGAATACATTTATGTCAGTACTGAAGATATATTCCAACATATCTGCTAAAGTGTCATCTCAGGCCTGCTGTATGGATTGCTGCACTGTTTGCATACTTGTCAACCATATACATATTTGCTGAATGTCCAGTTGTTTGACTCGTACCTCTGGCCCATATTTAAGATCATAGTGATTGACTGGCAAACTATTGGCAAGTCATTTATGATTGGAGACATAAAATAATGACAGAGATCTTACATTCAGACTGTATATCCTTCAGAAATTTTGTGGTGAAGCAATGCCTGTTATTCTATCAACGTTTTAGGTTCGTAAGGTCAATATGTCACAATGGCACCTATTCTTGTACCTTTGTCCACCTATTATTCATGGTTTTGTCCACATTTCCTGCTCTAAGAGGTTGAGAGGTATAAATGTCTGTAATGCTGACAGCAGTATAAATTGCTTAATATATATTGCAGTGTAGTAGTGCAGGTATTAAAATATTCTGTTTTCCTTCCTTTTATTACGGGTGAAAATGGAAGTGGTTCTGTGTCCCCTATGCCACCTGATGTCAGTGTCTCATCAGACTCATGATGATGGTGGCCAAAGTGAGCCACAGCTGAGGTTTGCAGAGGCTGATTCTGGCACAGAGGTTTTACTCCAGCGACCCCCCTAATTATCACTAGACACAGCCAGTATGTCTATGCATACTGAGTCCACTGAGGCCATAGCTATTGGACAGTTGGAAGGTGAGGACATTGATCAGGGAAGTGTGTCTACTGCAGTTTCAGTGACTGTTGACACTGGCTATAGCTAAACTGTTGGTGAGGTGCCACATAGGCAAATTGATAAGGGTGCTCAGAGGAGGCCTGCTGTTCTTCACCATCTGTTGCAGGTGTCTCTTCACGTGTCACTTGACATATGTTTAGGGCTGTAAGGCACAGGCACATTCAGAAAGAAGCTCCAGAAGAATGCTCAGGGTTAAAGATGCAGCACAGCCTGACATCTGTGACTGGTTCCACTGTGTTGTTGATTCCCTGGATCTGTTGAATGTCATGTTGGAATGGGATGTGTCTGTGAAGGAGTGCAGAGTATCTGTCATGGAACGCACATTGTCTGTGATAGAACATCTGCTGGGAGGCGAGTGTTGGCCTCATGGGCACAGGCCAGCAACTCGATCAAGCTCCCTTAGTCGCAGTACAACTGCTCCTGCAGGGAGCGTGCTGTCCACACCCAGACATTGCAGGCCATGGGGTAGTGGTGCTGGGAGTTCTCATGAAGGAAGCCTGTCCAGGAGACATTTGTCACCATCAGGTAGTAGCACAGCATCTGACCTTAGGTGTGGAGGTACCAATGCAACTCCTTATAGAGCCAGTTCTCATGTTTGAGGGCAGAGACGATGAACTGTCAGCTCTACCATGCATGGCTGACATCTGTCTGACATATAGACATGTAGGGCTAGCACTGAGCTTGTCTGTGATTATGCAGCCACTCACATACCAGTATCACATTCAGGGCACCTACAGACACATAAGCAACATTTACATGGTCCATCTTGCCTACTTCCCTTGTTTACTCACACACACACACACACACACACACACACACACACACACACACACACACACACACACACACACACACACACACCAACCTTTTGTGCCAGCCTAGGCCTCCTGCACCCCTATACATCACCCTGTGTAAGTGATGATAACTGTGCCACATTCTGGTTGTCTATCTTTTGGATTTAGGGATACTAAAGCTATGTGTCTGATGCACAGGGTGACTATCTATATTAATATGAGTTTATTACCTCCATTTGCGCTGTTGAACTGATAATTGTACCTGTGAGTTAGATTTTACTTAGCCATTTAGACATTTGCTAGCATAATAATGTATCTACTTTATAGTGGATGCCTTTGTAAGGGCTGTGAAGTCAGACAATTAAATGTGTCTCATTAATATAGCTGACTTTCTCTTTAAGGATTGTTTACTACAAACGTATGGGTGCACATCCAAAATCAACCCATCAGATTCGGATTTCAGGATTATATGTCAGCACTGAAGACACATCTCATCAGAACAATAATAGAGCATAATGTTCCTTTTTGCATTTACATCGCCATAGTTTCTGAGTTTCATAGGATGTGACTAGGGTATTGACCTGATGGTGTTTAGAAGCATAGCTATTACATCAAAATAAAATATTCAAAGGCAGATATAATACATGACCAAGTTTTGTCTAACAAGTGGCTCCCATGTCCAGGAGAGAAGCAGTAGTGATGCATGGCAGATAACGTTTTCACATCAAGTCATCCAACCTGGCTTAAACAGGGTAATGGAGGTGCTCTGCTTGACATGGACTTGAAGCCTCCTGCAGAGGAGTGACAACCTTTGAGAGATGTACCTGTATCTCCAGCATGTCCTATGCATGTCATAGTGTACATTGAGGTCCCTGGAACAGGTAACTCTAGTCCCACATTACTTATGGATGTTCAACATTTTCATCCCAGTCTGGCCACAGATAGCCCTATAGGGCACACGTAATGTGCCTCAAAACTATTTATATGATACTACACACAGGGACAGCTACTTTAGTCTGCCCACAAAAGACAAGTGTTGGAGACCCTCTGATGGTTTATTATTCAGACGTGTGAGGTTTGTCAAGTTGGTGCAAGTGTCTGCACAATACATATGAAAGGGAGGATTATATTCATTAATAAGGCTGATGAGGCATGAGTATAGGGAATTGATAACATATTTTGCTATTGATGTAATGCCATTGCTAATCAGACATAAGATGCAGAATGCCTGCCAACCTACAGTAGACTCAAGTTGCAGTCAACATGTGTTCCAAGGTCTATCAATACAGAAGTGGGGAATAGTGTACTCTTGGTTATTGTATAATAAGCAGGAACATTTATTATTACCACAGGGTATGTTGATGCATATTGTGTAGTTGATGTAACACCCATGGCTTTATTGGTAGTCATTAGTGCCACTAAGATGGTTTGCCACAGACCGTCTGTTTTGTTCAGGACTTCTGAGACATATATGCTAGACATGAGCGGCCACATCACTGACACTTCTGTTACCACACAAGTGACAGGTCTGGTGCTTGAGGTGAAGTCTCCCACTATGATTGAGGGTCTATATCATATCATCGAATGTTAAAAATATAGAACGCTCTGAAGAGCAAAAAATGCCGGACCTCAAACTCTTTATTGTGTGGGCTGTGCCCCCCACACCCCCTGCTAAATATATATTCCAACTCTGGGATTTCATTACAGTGAGGAAAGGGCAAATATTCCGACCTTCACTGTAATGCAATCCCAGAAGAAGCACTTTGAGGTCCGGCATTTTCGCTCTTCAGAGTGTTTGATATTTTTAACATTTGCTCATATGATATAGACCCTAATTTAAAGAAAAACAAAGGTCAATGCTATGCCTAAATCCAGTAAGCGTAAAAGTCAATAAGAACAACTATACGAAAAAATGCTACTCGATACTGCTGTCTCACCAAATAGGTTTTAATATATAACAAACGTAGCACGAATACAATTGAAAATGAGCGCTTTCGGGCTATGGCCCTTCATCAGATAAACTCAACAAGCAAAGCAAGTTAATTTTAAAAAGCAGTACAGCCAATAAAATACTAGTAAAGAGCCCGCCTTTTCTTAAGGGCTGGCTTAAGGGGAACCACATCATTGAGCCCTGGATCCCTATGGGCTGTCATCTCCAAAATCCATTTGGATTCTATCTGTTCTGTTAACTGTTTGATGTCCTCCCCCCTGTTAGTTAATTTTATATTGGCTATAACCCTAAAATTTAAACTGTGTGTTGGGTTGTCATTTATGTGCCTAAATAGTGCATTGTGCTCATCACGATTCCTAATACTAGACATATGCTGTAAGATTCTAACCTTTAACATATTGTTCGTTTTGCCTATGTAGAAGCTAGGGCAGAGTAAACACTCCGCCAAATACACATCTGTTGTCCTACATGTCGCCCTACCCTTCAGAAAAAATATTTTACCAGTAACTGGATGTTTAAACTTTGTCTCCTTATTAATATAAACGCAGGACTTGCAGGACCTGCATGGGACTGTACCCACTTTATTCTTAAAGAATCTGCCACTGTTGGGAGTTCTCTCTTTACAAAGCATATCTTTTAAATTTTTATTTCTCCTGTATGTAAACTGGGGGCCTGTACCCACTAATTCTCTTAAACTGCTATCACTGGTAATGATATTCCAGTTTTTCCATATAATATCACAGATTCCTTTGATATTAGTACCATATGTTAGCATCACCTTATGTTTACTCTGCTCAGGATACCTATCCTGAGTGTCACTCAAAACATTCTGAGTTCGATCAATCCATGGTCTATATTTATTTTGTCTGTAAGGTGTACTTCTCTCAACTATCCTGTTTACCATTGAATCTTTATAACCCCTTATTTGGAAGCATTCTTTAAACTAAAGTCACTTCCCTGTCAAATTGTAAATCATCCTTACTTATTCTGGATGTTCTGCTAACCTGTCCTTGTACTATATTTGGGAAAGTAAATCTGGGATGCATACTGTCGAAGGACAATAGAGTGTTTTTCCAACACTCTTTTCTGTATAATTTTGATGAAAAACCTTCTTTCCTTTGAGTTATACTTACATCCAAAAAATCCAAAGTGTCACTAGAACTTTTGACACTAAACCTTAGAAAAGAGGTAGTAGTGTGAAGATAGTCAACAAAACTGTCTAAAGTCTCACTTTCCTCTTTCCACAAAATAAAAATATCATCTACAAAGTGTAGATATAAGCTTAAATATGGTTTCCATCTGTCAATACTCAGCACAAATTTCTTTTCCCAATAGGACAGGACAAGGTTAGCATAAGTATTAGCACAAGGGGTGCCCATGGCTACCCCTTGTGCTTGTCTATACATGGATCCTGCTCCCTCAAACACATTATTTTCTAATACCAAAACCAGTAGCTCCCTAATGAGATCTATCTTTACCTTAGAGACTCCCAATGTTTCCAGGAGTTCACTCACTGCTTGTGTTCCATAATCATTGCTTATTACAGTGAAAAGGTTATTTACATCTAAAGTAACCATCAAAAATTCACCCAAGGTGTCACTCTTGTTCATTTCACCCAAATTATTAAGGAAGTGTCTTGTGTCTGTCAATACATTCTCCATTTTCTTTACAAATGGCCTTAGGGTGACCTCCAACCAAATCGAGATGTTTTAGGGTTGGGTCACAGAAAACATCTCGGTTTGGTTGGAGCAGTGACACTTTGGATTTTTTGGATGTAAGTATAACTCAAAGGAAAGAAGGTTTTTCATCAAAATTATACAGAAAAGAGTGTTGGAAAAACACTCTATTGTCCTTCGACAGTATGCATCCCAGATTTACTTTCCCAAATATAGTACAAGGACAGGTTAGCAGAACATCCAGAATAAGTAAGGATGATTTACAATTTGACAGGGAAGTGACTAAACTTAAAGAATGCTTCCAAATAAGGGGTTATAAAGATTCAATGGTAAACAGGATAGTTGAGAGAAGTAAACCTTACAGACAAAATAAATATAGACCATGGATTGATCGAACTCAGAATGTTTTGAGTGACACTCAGGATAGATATCCTGAGCAGAGTAAACATAAGGTGATGCTAACATATGGTACTAATATCAAAGGAATCTGTGATATTATACGGAAAAACTGGAATATCATTACCAGTGATAGCAGTTTAAGAGAATTAGTGGGTACAGGCCCCCAGTTTACATACAGGAGAAATAAAAATGTAAAAGATATGCTTTGTAAAGAGAGAACTCCCAACAGTGGCAGATTCTTTAAGAATAAAGTGGGTACAGTGCCATGCAGGTCCTGCAAGGCCTGCGTTTATATTAATAAGGAGACGAAGTTTAAACATCCAGTTACTGGTAAAATATTTTTTCTGAAGGGTAGGGTGACATGTAGGACAACATATGTTGTGTATTTGGCGGAGTGTTTACTCTGCCCTAGCTTCTACATAGGCAAAATGAACAATATGTTAAAGGTTAGAATCTTACAGCATATGTCTAGTATTAGGAATCGTGATGAGCACAATGCACTATTTAGGCACATAAATGACAACCCAACACACAGTTTCAATTTTAGGGTTATAGCTAATATAAAATTAACTAATGGGGGGGGGGGGCATCAAACAGTTAACAGAACAGATAGAATCCAAATGGATTTTGGAGATGACAGCCCATAGGGATCCAGGGCTCAGTGATGTGGTTCCCCTTAAGCCAGCCCTTAAGAAAAGGCGGGCTTTTTACTAGTATTTTATTGGCTGTACTGCTTTTTAAAATTAACTTGCTTTGCTTGTTGAGTTTATCTGATGAAGGGCCATAGCCCGAAAGCGCTCATTTTCAATTGTATTCGTGCTACGTTTGTTATATATTAAAACCTATTTGGTGAGACAGCAGTATCCAGTAGCGTTTTTTCGTATAGTTGATGATATGGACCCTGATTGAATGATTTTGGTCATTGACTCCATTTGCAAACCAACTGATAACATAGAATCTGGTTAGTTTCTCACTGAGACTGAATGTTGGATTGTGTTGAAGGCCTTGGTCAAGTTACGATAGGATGTGTGCACAACTTTGACTTTGTTTATGTCTCTGGTTACAGTCTTGAATCCCACCAGGTTTTGGAGCCACAAGATTTCCTTGAGAACAACTAACTGGAGCACATCTCGTGCATGGAGGGAACCTATGTCCTTATGTCTGAGATGCATGCAGATTGTTTCTATTGCCTTACAGCAGAGGTTGCATAATGTTATGGGTCTATAATTACACTTGTATTTTACTGATCAACCCTTGTGGGGTTGAAAAATGGTCACTGTATTCCATTCAGTGTAGCCAACAGCAGTATTCAGACTGTGGTTGACTATGGTGCCTAGTGGAGTAGCTCACTGTTAAAGTACATGAAGAACACAGGCTGAAATGCCATCTGGTCCTATGTAGACTGTGCTCCTAGTCTTGGAGAGGGCAGTGATAACTTTCTCTTTGTACATACCACAGGTTGGAGGTGATGCTGCATACATGGTTTGTAGTAGGTTCGGTGGTAGCAAGGGGGACATTTTTCAGCCAAACATGTCTGCTAGCAGGTTTGGAATTTATACTGGGTCAGTGTGTGTGTGCTACCAATATACAATTGGTTCCGAATACATCTGAGTTTTATATATATATATATATATATGTATGTATAAACACACACACACACACATATGTGTATATATATATATATATATATATATATATATATATATATATATATATATATATATATATATAAATAAGTTTGCAGATGTAAATGAAAAAAGCCTTATGGTTATCCCTGGATATGTTGTGTAAATTATTAGCATAGTTGTTCTGTGAGGGGTTTTGTCTTATTTGCATGTTTATGCTGAGAACAGTGGCCTTCCAGTCCTGGTTTCTTAATGTTGTATTTGTAAACAGCAGTTTCTTTCAACATACTGTATAATGTAGTAATGACAGACATCCATCGGAATACTTTGTATTTTTTGAAGGATCTTTATTTGAACCTATCAGGCACGGATGTGTGAATACCTTTGTGTAAATGTGTAAACAGAGCATCAGGAAGTAACTTACTATAGATGTCAATGTACTTTCTGGAAACTGGGGCTTGGAAGTAGATTAGACCATCCCTTGGGAGGGTATACCTACCTTGGATAATGCTTTTGAACCTGACTCCTCTTTAGGGAGTTCAGTAGCTATCTCTACTTCAAAACATACTGCCTTATGGTTGGATTATCAGTGCAGACACTACGCATGTCCCATTACATTGTTCACTCATATTGTTGAGGAACAGGTCTGGAGTATCAGATAACTATATGGGGTTATGCACTATTTCTTCCATCGCATTTTAGTTCACAAACTCCAGGTAATATTGTGTAAGTGAGTTTGTTGTCCTATAACTATCTCAATCAATGGATGAAGAGTTTCACTCACCCTATCTGGGTTGTTTTGTTCTACTTTAATTGTTTCATGTAGTAACAAATGGGCTGTGTGGCTTTTCGTATTTATGGACAGTGACCTATTAATGATGATAACATGTAGGGGTTTCCTAGCCACAGTACATTGGATGTAGAATAACTCCATATAGTTATCTTCCCTAATCAGTCTTGAGGAGTAATTATCTTCAATGTAAATAGATACAACACCTCCTGTGGTTCACACAACTTTCATTTGTTGTCTGGATGTTAGGAAGGCACTGCTGCCTTGCAAGGCCAAAGTACTTACTGCAGCTTTGAAACAGGTTTCTGTCACTTCACAGATGACATCAACATTTTCACTGCAAAGAGTTCTTACAGAGAGTGTGGTTTAAGATGTAAACTCATAGGGTTTCGCAGCAAAACCCTTACTTTGTTGGAGTTGTACATTTTCACATTGGTAATTCTGCTTTTGTGGCCTTGCCTAATAAAGGGATTATGGTGCAGTCAAGTGGCTTATATCTGGCAAAGCAGCATGCACTATCCACTATGTCATCCCACTCTGACAGGTACTGTATCACTGTAGTATGATACATGTAACTTAGTCAAGTTCCGTGAATCTGTTGTTTTTTATGTTGTGGTATCATTCTAGGCAAGGGTCTAATGCTTCTCAAACATTGGGATATACCTGGCTTGGACCCATGTTTAAATATCTCAGTCATGTATGTGTTCACATATTTCATATAGTCACACCTCAAGTTATGCATACCAACATAAGAATGCTGGATTAAGAGCGGGACTTGTTGTTGAGAGACTTGATTGCATGTGTGCTGTGACGACTACCTCTGCCACCCAGCTGACACTAAACTTTTCCTTGTTTAAGCTGGTGAGTGGGGCATCTGTATGTCTCACTTTACAGTCAACTGTTATGAAAACCTTTGGAATAGATACCCATTGCCTTAAGCACTTCTTTGGTGAGATACTAGTGATAATATTTCTTATGTGTACTGTCTGCTTTGAATGTAGTGTTAGATGAAGCATGATTGTGTGTAGGATATGTCTGCTGTTTAAGTTGGTTTGTGAGGAGTACCTCTGCATATGATGGTTTGTGCTGGGTGCATATTATTAGTAGCAGTCAAGGTGCATGAGCAGACAACCTGTTTAGTGTTACTCTTCTGAAAGCAAGAGATCACTGATTCCAGACTCCTACTATAGGTGGACCTCTTGAAAATTGTACTTCAGTGATATAGGAGATACATTCTGTTCAGTGCACAAAAACTCATGTCAACTTTGCTAGCAAGGGAAACAGAGGGAAAATATTAGGTGATAATGGGAGGTTTGAACTTGATATCTGCATAGAGAATTCAAAAAGGAGGGATACATACGATCTGATAAATATGATCTGATCTGATATGATCTGACTGCTATTTTCAGGTGTTAAGCTATGGGGTCTACATTAGGAGGTCCTTCATAAGGTGGCTCAATAATTCTGTAATTGATAGGTAAGTGGATAAATTGCTGCTTGTTATGCAACAGAGGTTCTGACAGCTAAATCTGCTCTTCAACATAGCAACAGCAGATTGTATTTGAAATAAAGTGTATTTATGTTTCTGCATGCATATAAGAGAAAAGTGTTACAGCCTCTGCACACAATCCAGAGCAGAACAGGTAATGCAAAGACACACTGTTAAAGTCCAAACTGAGTCCACACACACTAACCTTCATATAGATACTCACTGTACACTCCTGCCACAAGTGTACAGATGGGGTTTCTCCAAACACAGATGTAATCTTCTTCTTCCTATTCTTTTGGATAGTACCATTAGGGGTTGCCACAGCAGATCATCTGCTTCCTTTTCGACTTATCTTCTGCATCTTGCTGTGCCACACTAACCATCTGTATATCCTCTGTCACCACATACATAAACCTTATCTTAGGCCTTCCTTTTTTCCTCTTACTTGGCAGATCCATCCTTAGCATCCTTCTCCAAATATACACAGCATCACTCTTCAGCACATGCCCAAACCAACACAATCCCACCACTCTGTCCTTGTCTGCAAAATGTACAAACTGAGCTGACACTCTAATATATGGTTAATACTACTGTCCATCTTCAGCACACACAATGCAAATCTTAAGATCTGGAACTCTGATAACACCTGTTATGACTCCTGTCTTTTAGTCAGTACCACCATATGCAACCCATGTAACATAGCTGGTCTCACTACCAGTTTGTAGACCTTCCCTTTCATTTTTATTGGTACCAGCCTGTCAAGAATCACTCATGACACTCTTTATCACCCACTCCACCCTGCATGCACTCTCTTCTTCGCCCATCTTCTACACTCACCATTACTCTGAACTGTTGATCCAAGGTATTTCAAATCATATGCCTTCACTAACTTTATTCCCTGCATCCTCACCCTTTCTTTATCCTCCCTCTCATTGACACACATATATTCTGTCTTAGTCATGCTGACCTTTATTCTTCTCCTATGTAGAACATGTCTCCACCTTTCCAGGGTCTCCTAAACCTCTCACTACAGATCACAATATCATCTCCAAACATCATAGTCTGCATGCAGGAACTCCTGTGTAAATTAATGTGTCAACCTTTTCCATCACCATTGCAAATGGATGTCATGATGTTTGTGCATACAATAACAGGAATGTCATTGTTGCCTGTCTTATATAGGATGAGGTGGCAGCTACCCTTCTGTCAGGCCAGTGTGTGACCATGGCCTGTTGTAATGTATACATATCCAATAATCTGATATTGCTGATGACATCACCAGTGTTTGTTAAAGACAAGAGGACAGTGTCTCATAGGTTTCTGTAAAACAATGTCTGCAGCATCTACCAACAGCTGACACACATAGATGACTCATTGAGAATAGAACCTACACCTGTCTAACTTTACAGACTACAAAAGCACAATACTTAATGCATGCACCATGGCACAAATCTGATTTTCACAAGACTTTAGGTGATCGTATGGTAGATGACATCAGCAGTCCACGTGGTGGACAGACAAGAGTTTGTAGGCCTGCTTCAACTGGATGTTAGTGCAAACATCAAAACAGTGCAAACCCATACTATTTGAAAAGTCAGTATGGGATATATACTTACACCCTTTTATGGGGATACACACACCAAGTTAACTACAGTCAGGATAGAACCCCTACCTATCTAAGTTTACACACTATAGATCACAGTACTTAATGCACACACCACAGCACAAGTCTGATTGTACTCAGACTGCAGGTGATATTATAGTAGATGACATCAGCAGAACATGTGGGTGACCTGTGTCTGGAGGCCTGCTTGGAATGGATGTGTGTGCAGGCAGCAAAATAATGGAAAACATGCTATTTGGGAAGTCAGATTGAGATACACACTTCTACTCTTGTTTACACACTCACACACACACTCACACACACACTCACACACACACTCACACACAGTTGACTGCAGTGAGATTAGAACCCCTACCTATGTCAATACAGGGACTGCACACATGCCATGGCACAAGTCTGGTTTATGTAGGGCTGCAGATGAACTTATACTAGATGACATAACCAAGCCATGTGTTGAACAACTGTTTGGGAGGTCTTCATAGTGACATTGCTTCTTAGTGTCATCTGAGGCTAGTAGCCTAGTTGTGCAATAACAATACCTTTATTTTGCATATTTGTCTGTTTGCATTTGGATGAGCAATTGGCCATGTCTATGAGGCAGTATACAACATTATATATTACAAGTTGTACAGTAGTTGATAATGTGTGGAAAAATCAAGGAGACTCAGGGTCGATGTGATTGTGGGTAGTGTTGCTGGTGGGGAAACAAATGGATGGCTTGTCAATATGTTCTTGTTCTTCTTTTGACTTTTCCCAGTTAGTGGTCGCCACAGTGGAACTCCGGTCCGCTAATGATTGGCAGTAGACTTTTATGGTGCTGAGGTGCCAGCTCGACGCCCAACCTTCAACGAAAGCATGCCCATTTGGGCATGTCTTTCGAACGCCACTCGACCACAGGAAGGACATGCAGACTCCACATAGAAGGAACTCCAGCCGAGAATCGAACAGGAAAACCTCTTAATGTGAGGTGACAATGCTACTGCTGCACCACTGCAGCTTGTCAATATATGTACATATATTTATATGGTACCTTCCATTTGCAATGTTCCCACATGTAGTCTTAGGGGAGAGATGGAGTCTGAGAATGATAGGGCAGTCCATACCTCTCAGCTGCCTAGATTTTCACAGAATGTCCAGATGTTTGACTAATTTTTGATCTGTTTCTCCCAACACTATGGTTTTCTGGAAAATTAATGCAACATTTTTATTTTTATTTTATTTTTATTTTACATTTGTTAACCGGCGGTGTCTGACTGAGCCGAAAAAGCCCCTTTTCAGCAGAGGCCTGGGTAGAAAAGCTCCACACAGGAAAAATTACAGATGCATTTAGACATGATCAGTATACACACAAATTACAAAAGGCATGTTTTTACAGTGGTATGCAGCACATCAACAGTTACAGTGGAGAGAGCAAACAAAAACATATTAATTTAAAAATAAAGGTAATTAATAGATTTGTGGTGTACAGCTGAAATATGGAACATAGGTAGAATACATACATAGTACACAGGTACAGTACATACATTGTAGACTAGCCAGTGTTTGTGAGTAAGACTGAAAACTATTATCAAGTACTCTAGGTTTAATATGGGTACTTTATCCGCTTTCGCTAGCCTGGGGAGCAATCATGGCACTACCAACTTTGCTTGAGATGTTGCCTGATGAGGTCTTTAAAGGATGCTTTGGATGATGTGTTTTGAATGCTAGTGAGGACAGAGTTCCATTTTTTAGCCACTGAATTACTATATAGTACATCTCCAAAGCTATTGTAGCTGTTGGTGACTTCTAGTAGTAGTTTGCTTGATGATCTAAGAAGCCTTTTGGCTGAGTGATGTTGTACTAGGTTTTTGAGGGCAGGACACTTATTGGGGAGGTAATAGATAGAATGACAGAGGCAGAGCTGAATGAAGGTTAGGAGGTTGGGCAGTTCAAGCCAGTGGAGCTGTCTCAAAGCAGTACAGTGATGAGTTCTATATGAGCAATTTGCAGCAAAGCAGGCAGTTCTGTTATAGCGGGCTTCCATTTTTCTTAGTTCAATTTTGTTAAGATTAGCCAAAATGGGAGATGCACAGAGTAGGGTGGATAGAAGTTGGGAGTGAGCAATGGCTGATCTTGTGTTGTTGGTAAGAAATGGTTTGATACGGTAGAGTGATCCCAGTTTGGCATGTACTTTTTTAATAGTTAAGTTGAGATGACTATCAAACTTTAGGTGGGAGTCTATGGTTATTCCCAATAGCCACTGGAGCGATTGGAGTAGCATTTGTGGAGTAGATAGTGAATTGACTGTTATCAGTGTTTTTGTTAGAACGGGTTATAATCATAAGCTGAGTTTTCTTTGGATTGAGGATAAATTGGGCTTTGGTTAGGTAGTTTTTAACATCAGAGAATGCTAGTTGAGTTGTTTGCAGGAGGGTGGGAATGTTTTGTGCAGCACAGATTAATGTAGTGTCATCTGCATACTGAATGATAGATGCTTGCTGCTTGCTGTATGGAGGTATGGAGGTCATTTGTAAAGATTGTGAATAGTAGTGGTCCTAAGATAGAACCCTGTGGGACTCCTATAGTTATGGGCAGCTGAGGAGAGAGAGAATTGTCCATTTCACAGCTTGGTACCTGTCAGTTAAGTAGCTTTGGAACCAGGTAAGAGTGGAATTTGATAGGTGATATTGGTTTAGTTTCTTTAGCAGGATTTGGTGTGAGAGTGTATCAAATGCTTTGGACATATCCAAAAAAAGAGTTGACACTTGCAGGCCTTCATTTTTGAGATGGTTTACTGTGTCTGTGAAGCAGAGGAGGGCTGTAGTGGTACTATGAGCAGGTCTGAAACCATGCTGAGTAGGTGACAGGATGTTGCTGTCCAGGAGATATTTTAGCATCTGGGTATGGATGCATTTTTCTAGGATTTTGGCCAAGGGGGGAGAGCAAAGCAATGGGTCTGTAGTTATTAAGTTCAGTGGAGGTCCTACCTTAATGTATAGGTGTACCGTAGGATATTTTCCAGAGTCTGGGCACATCGTTTTCAACAATTGACCTGTTTACGAGAGTGGAGATTGGGATAGCAATAGCATCTGCTGTGAGTTTCAAGAAATAGCTGGGGAGTAGGTTGGCTGCTGTTGATGAGGTTTTTAGTCTGGAGAGCATGCTTTTGATTGAAGTGGTGGAAACTGTTTTGAGGGTAAAGCTTGTATTAGTGTTATTTGTGTTGGGGGGGATAGTGAGGAAGGAACTGTTCTGTGATACTAAGGATAGAATTGAGTTCACAAAGTGGGAATTGAATTGTGTTTCGATGGGAACTTTAGTGTCAGGGGTGGTTGGTTTGGGGGTAGCCTTTTGGGTGGGTTTTAGTAGCTGGTTTACATTTTTCCAAACTTTTGGGGGGTTGTGTTGGTATTTAGTTTGTAATGTCATGTAGTAGGATTTTTTTGTCCAGTCTAATGCATTCTTTTGCACGGTTGCGCAGTTCTTGATACTTAGTTAGGCTTTGTGTTTCTTTGTTTTTTTGATAGTAAAGCCAGGCAGTGTCTCTGGACTTGAGGATTTGTTTGGTTTCTTTACTGAGCCAGGGGTTTGTAGAGGTTCTAACCCTGATTTTTCCCAATAAAGCAACAGTGTCTAGGTGTTGTAGAAATGTTTTGTTGAAATATGCTACAGCCTGGTCAAGCGGGAGGGTTTTTAGAGGGGGTCCAGCCACAGTTACTGAGTAAAGTATTGAGGACCTCAGGAGAGATTTTTTTGTGTTTCTAGTGGACATATAGTTAATGGTTTTGCATATGCTTGTTCTACTATGTATAAAGTATATTATGTTTGGTCACTGAAGGTGTCTGGGAGACTGCATGCGTGGGGTTACAATGTGGGGTTGTTAGTTAGGACCCAGTCAAGGATGGATTTCCTTTTAGATTTTTTATCACATCTAGTTGGAATTTGGACTAGCTACTGGTAGCCATGGAGATTTATTAGATTACTTGGTGGTTCTGATATGCAGGTGAACCAATCTAGGTTGAAATCCCCCAGAATAAGGGTTTCTTGTGAGTATGTGGAAGAATACCAGGATAAGAAGTCTTCAAGGCTAGCAGGTTTATTACCAGGTGGCATATAGATCACAATTGTGGTGATGACCTTTTTAGGGTGAAGTTGAAGTTGTGAGATAAGTATGTCCTAATTATTGGGGAGGGGCAGAAGTTTGGTAATTGACATACAGTTAAGCTGGATGTATACAGTAGGGTAGTTCCACCCCCCTTTACGAAGTGGTCTGTCTTGTCTAATGATATTGTAGCCGGTAGGGAGAACTTCTGAGTTAGCTATGTTTTTATTTAGCTAGGTTTCTGTTAAAGCAACTATGTCTGGGAAGTAGTGTGCTATTGTGGACTGGAGTTCAGGTATTTTATTTTTGATACTTGTAATATTAATATTTAGCATTAAAAGATGGTTGGTTTTGCTGCTGTTGTTGATTTGCCCAGGAATAAAGATAATGGGGGTGTTATGTTCTGACATTTGTGTTGGAGCAGTTTGTGTTGGACAGGATGGATTTGGGCCTGGGTTGGGGTGGATATCCCCACTTATGGTGAGCCTGGTGTTAAAATGGTGATACAGATGTTGAAGTTTGGTGAGGAGTGTAAGAAAGTATTGTGTTTTTTTGGAGTAGGAATGAGAGCATATGTGTTTAGTTCTGAATTGTTCTGTTATGTAGTTCTTGAACAATTGTGGGCAGATATTATTATAATGTGTGGTGTCTGTATATAAGAGTGCATAATGTAGTGTTGTGCTACTAAGTTTAGGGATATTGCTAGAGTGATACCTTGTGGTGTTAGTCATGTTTATAAAGTTTAAGTTGGTACTAGGTGGGAGTCTGAATAGGAATTATAGGGTTGCACTATATGTGGATGGGTAAGTAGTGTGGATGATGTAAAAAATGCCTAATGGGAATGACAGTGATTGGGATTATTTTGTGTGGTATAATGTGATCTGACTTGAGGAGCTGTGATTGGTGGAGGTGATGTGAGGGTGAGCTGTGGGTGTGGCTGTGATTACTATAAATGTAGAGGTAGTGGGGGTGGGATGGAATGGGGGCAGGGCAGAGGAGCGGAGAGAGCCTGAGCATTAGCGAGGGCGAACGGAGCGGGGCAGAGCCCACCAAGACAAGAGTAAAAAAATAAGTATTACTTTACAAATCTGAACACTTTAAACAAATTCCTGAGGTCTAATGGCTTACCAGCAAGCAGAATGTAATTGCTGAAGAGTACTTGTGTCCTGGTGGGAGACTAGAAATTTAAAGATGGCTCCATGCTCAGCAGGATTCTAATATAGACTTAGTATTGGTGGAGGGAGATAGCACAAGGGGTGTAAACCAGGTGGATTGCAAAGAAACCAGAGTGGCAATCAGTGGAAAACTATCAGTGAAGGCCTCAGAGGGGGTAAGTAAGAATTCAAACTACCTGTAAAGTGAAGGAGAGAAGAGACAGAAAACTTTATTAAGGTCAGGGGTGTGTCTTCACACTGACTTGCTGATTAGTAACCCGTTTGTGCACAAATTAGAGTAGGGAGATACATTAGCAATGAAGAGGAATGTATAGAGATGCAAATAAACAGGTGGGCCTCCAAGTGATACAAACTAAGGCAGAAAGCACTGAGAGGGCTGCTTGATGGTTAATTTAGTCACAGGGATCTGAAGTAAATGTATACTGTCTTCTATTGGGCAGTTAGGATCACTGCACTAGCGGGGGGGGGGGCAAAAGGCTACAACAGTTGTATTAGCACGCTGAGAACTACTAAGAAATACTGCTAATGTAATAGCTTCACTCTCATAAAATATACAAGTAGAATGCCTGGGTAGACTGACCCTGCTCTTGAGGCTCAAAATGTATATCCTTGTTTAATTTTGCAACACTGATTCCTTCTTATACTGTATGGGTGGAGTGGTAGCCGCAGACTGCAGAAATTGCTTGAGTGTGCTCCTGCTCTTGAGGCTCAAAATGTATATCCTTGTTTAGTTTTGCAGTACTGATTCCTTCTTATACTGTATGGGTGGAGTGGTAGCCAGAGACTGTAGATTTGCTTTAGTGTGCCCAGAAAGCTGAATGCAATTGCTGAAGAGCACTTATGTCCTGGTGGGAGGCTAGAAATTTAAAGGTTTCAAAATCATTGAGGAATGAAGTCAGAAAATAATGGCAGACATCCGAATTTCAGACTTCGTATCCTTCAGAAAATTCATGCTAATACAATGCCTGTTATTCTATCAACTTTCTAAGTTTGTAAGATCAGTATTTAAAAAGTGTCCCTATTTCTAGGCCTTTGTCACCCCATTATTTCTGGCTTTGTCCAGATTTATTGCTCTAAGAGGTTGAGAGGTATGTAAGGCACCTAGGACATATATATATATATATATATATATATATATATATATATATATATATATATATATATATATATATGGACGAACAAGTATTGTTGAGAGGTATGTAAGGCACCTAGGACATCGGATTTGAAATATGGTTCACTAAGTGTACATGCATGTGTGTTTGCCTTTTTTTACCTGTTTGCTCATAGGTAAGCAGTGAGCAAATGCAAGTCGCATTGCACACATCTGAGACTTACTGTTATGTAATATATACCTGCTACTACAGCCCCCTCCTTTCTGTACTCCAGGCTGGGATTTCCCAATTACTAACATCAATAACTGAATGTATCCCATGTCTGTGGTTGGCAGTGTGACTTAAATCCTATTTCCTCTTTCACCGTTTCTGCAATGTTGTGCTCCATGCAGTCTGTCTAAGCCTTATCAAAAAAGGTTTTATACATGTGGCACACCTCGCAAATGTGGAATTAAAACAAGACAAAGTTGACACAGGCTCACAGTCTCTGAAACACACAACCTAGTGCTAGTACACCTCCAAAACTTCTGTTTACATCAGGATTAGAGCAATCAACAGCAATACAGCTTCATTAAGCAGGATGGCTGCCTTAGTCCTTTTGGCTACAGAAGCAGCTTGCCAGATCTGGGGTCATTCATTACGCAACCACCTGCATAAAAATGTACATTGCTATTCATCAGTTGCCTAACACATACAATATATGATCAAATCTATATTATTGTACTGAAAATGTTGGGGATAATAACTGTGACAAACACCCATATACTGTGGGTTTGAGGGTAGCATAGATAAGTTACTGTTATGGCAGTTACAAAGGAACACTCCTGTTTTTGGGAGTGGGGGAACAAAGCACATTTACTGTTAGGATACAAACAAGTCTGAAGTGAGACACTGCAATATGTAACCTCACTTTCTGACTTCTCTCTTATTTATTTATTTATGTATTTTATTTATTTATTTCCAGTTTGAGGACTGGGGAGGTACACTGGGCTCAAGGAACCCATTTTCAGTGGAGGCCCAGGGAGAAAAGCTCCATAATACACAGTAACAATAGGCAAAAAAGTAATATCACATAGTACAACTAAGTAGGGTACAATAAAAAAAAAACAGAACATGCATTACAAACATACATATATACTAGAATAGGGAAAAGTTGTACAGAGGATTAGTTGCAGTGATGTGCAAGGTTATACATAACAATTATAATACATTTGGATGTAGTTATTCATTTGAACGTAGTTATAAACTGACATTTGTAAATACAATTTGCATTGAGGGGTGAGTATAGGTGGAAAGTACATTATTTAAAAAGTATAGAATTGAGACAGACAGTTAAGAACTTGAAAAGAATGATGTACCACTAATCTGCTGCAGTAGTACTGTATGAATGTTTCGTGCATGATGCCTACTAATTACAAATGGGCACATAATAGTAAAATAAGTTTCTATAGTAACATGTTAATTTACTTTCTGTACAAATATACCACTATTTACTTGCATACTGTACCAAGTTCATAGATACAAGAATATGTCATAATACTCTTCAAGAATACAGTGTAGGTTCAGGACTTACCTTGCAAATGCAGTACTTGACACAACATTAGTTCAGGGCTGAATCAGTCTGATGCAAGTAGTACACATCCAAAAGCCAATACATGGATAGCTGAAGGCTGTGTGAGTTGCCTGACATAAATTTTAATATATGTATGTGAGTAGGAGAAAGGTATTAGGTCCCTAGGTGGCCACTGAATGTAATATGCATTGTCTCTTAGCCAAAGCAAGGGCATACTGAGCACACCTATGTCTGAGTACAGGGACAGCAGCTGGTGGTTCTTCCTCAGAGTCCTCCTCTGGCTGTGACTGTGGTGACCTAGGCATTGGTAGGGGGATGTGTGGCCCTTCCCCTTGCTGACCCTGCTATAGCTGTTTCCGCAGGATCAGACTGTAGAACATAGCATATACTGTGAATTTCTGTATACATGTGCGTGGAGTGTACTGCAAGGCTCCACTGGATATATCTAGGTACCAGAATCATGACTTCAGAAGCCCAAACATATGCTCTATGATGTTTCAAGTTAGAGCATGTGCCTCATTATGGAATTCTTCCATGGGTGTGTGTGCATTTCTGATGGGTGTCATCATCCATGGTTCCAGGGTATAGCCAGCATCCCCTGTAAATGGCCCTGT